>NC_057799.1:115086014-115387237 GCF_018294505.1 Triticum aestivum
TATGATTTAAACAAGTTTGAACATATTTAAACACAAATAAATATCAAACAGCATTTTAAATGCATAAAAAAATTGGGGAGCCTGGGAATCGAACCCAGGACCTCCTAGTGTGTGTGCTGCGTGCTGACCAGTCGGGCTAGTGGGCATGTTCTAATGGAGATAGGGTTAGGTGGGATATAACCTGACCAGTCGGGCTAGTAAGTAAAACAAAATTCTAATGGCGCACCAGGGGGAGGTGCGCCATTAGAATCGACGTACTTATGGCGCACCAGGGGGAGGTGCGCCATTAGAATTTTTATACTTGTTCCCCTCGCACTGTCGCCTCCCTCCCTCCCTCGCTCGCCAGATCCCCCACTCCTCGACCCCAACCGTACGCCGCCGCCCCCTTGCTCCGCCCCCTCCGTCCGCCGCGCCTGCACGCCGGCGAGCGCGGCCCCGACGCGCCCATCCCGCCTGCCCCTGCCGTGCTCCGCCACCGGCCCCTGCTCTCCTTCGACCGCGGCGAGCGAGGACCCGGAAGAGCTCAGATCCCGACCGCGACCCCTTCGCCGACCCCGACCCGACCCCTCCGGCGACCAGGTACCTCTCCTCCTTCCTCCTTCCTCCCTCTCTCCACCACTCCCCATTCCCTCCCACCTGTCCAGCGCCGACTCCATCACCATGGACTGACTCCCTCGCAGTCGAGATCCGCCCCGTCGACGTCTAGCAGCCTAGCTCGACCTCCAGCCACTCCAGCTCCCTGGTGCGCCAAAAAGGTGGCAGCTCGTAGGTAATAACACAGAAGCTCAAGGTGACCAGGGCTCAAGGTACTAACACAGAAGCTGACAATGTCCCATGCTCTAGTTCTGTCCATTCTCTACCACTTCGAGGGTAACTTTGAATTTCAGAAATTTCCGAAGAAACAAAATATGAACTGTATGATACAATATAGAGCAGACTTGGTGAGTCAAGTTTTAGCTCCTTTCTCCGAACTTCATCTCGTAGCTGACAGTAATCCAAGGCCTGAAATGTCGAATAATATTTTTCAGATAAGTTAAGAAGATCATAGGGCCTCTGTATTTGAGAAATGCACACACCCATATTGTGAAGACATATCAAACTAAAAAACAATTGCGAGCACTTTAAAAGAGGGTCCTCTGTTTCTGTTATTTTCTAATTCACTATGACCACTTTGCACACACGCAGATGTAATCAAAATAACAACATCTGTATTCATCAACCTCTGATATGGATATCATACTCGTGTATTCAGTGATGGCCTAGTGTACACAAAAGTCAGTCACACACCAAACATTGGGAATGCATAGCCTGTTGGAGTATTCCTTCTTGAGCCAGGCTCGTAGCCTCGTACATTGCTTTTAGTATGGGTGTAGAATCTCTAGCAGATAGTTCACTAGTATAACAACAATGGTCATTGTTTAGTATTTGGCACTTCTGTTTAGGTTAAAACAATGTTATTTTTTTGTTCTTTTGCAAAGATTAGAGTGCAGCAGCCCTGTAGATTGTGATTAATTACTATATGATTCAGTTCTAAATATTTTGTTTTATGATCCCAGTGCAAAGGAATTCATATTTTAGTTTACATCTGTCTATGTAGTGTGTTGTGAAGGCCAAGTTTGAGAAGTGGTGGTGTCGCAGAGCAATCCTCTCCCTTGATAGGTACAATGTCCACTCTTCCACATGTCTTAGTTTTTTTAATGCAATTGCTTCATTGCCATATTACATCATTAACTGTTATATATTCCAAATCGTGCAAAACTTCAATAGGTCAAACCTTATGTGATGATACAGGTTGTTAGTTGCTACTAGAAAGTGTTGAGAGATATTAAAGCGGTGTAACAATTGCTGTCGGGTTTAGCAACTGATATCTTCTTCATCTCCTTTTGCACTGCTTACATGTAAGGTATTGTAGTTTAGGTGCTTCTTTCACCAGCTGCAAAACAATGCAGCTGGTGCTTGATGCATGTGTTAATGCATGCATAATGCTAGTAAGCTCCTGTTATGGGTCTCAAGCATGAATGTACCCCAAGATTTCTATTGGAACTGGACATGTGTTAATGCAATTAGGTGCTTCTTTCACCAGCGGCAAAACAATGCAATTTCATACGTTTTCACCAGCTGCAAAACATCATAAAAATACCATTAGGTACTTCCGTAAACACAAAAATAGAAACAATGCAAGACATGGCTTGTCTCTGATCCTCTGTTTTCTTTTTTCATTGGTTGCATTTTGATCCTAAATGTCAATCAATAAGTCTATTATTAGGAATCAGCAAAGTTGATTATCTATTCTACATAATTTCTAATCTGATGTTTGCATTTCCTAACTGTAGCATTTTTTTCTCAGACCAAGGCAAATGAAATCGACTAAAGAAAGAAATAGCATTTACCAATTACCACTAACCATGGCACTAATGTTTCACCTTAGATCATATGTTTGTTCTCTGATACACATGTGGGAAACCTTCTAAACAACAACCTATTAATGGTAGGTGTTCTTTGTATTGTGGAATACATCGCATGTTTTATAAATGGGGTCAGATGTATAATTAGTCGATGTATAATCCTGGTACTAATTGGTCTCTTCTGCTGCTTATCAGAGATGGGGGGAAGCAGCCACCGCCGCTCTGCCTCACCGGAGTACGAGTTGGATGCTTTCGAGTTCTTCAGTATCATACTTGGGACTTCAGTATCAGCCACGAGGCAGGTATATAAAACGAGAGATCTCCCCTTCACCCATCTCATTATGATAACTCTGTTGTTTGCTACATCACTCCTTGTCCCAAATTGCAGAGGCTGCCTGACACTTTTATGAACATGCTGGGTGAAGATCCGCCACATAATGTGAAGCTCCGACAGGCCGGCAGCGGGGTTCGCAGGCTGTGGGACGTGGAGTTGGTGATCGAGGAGGGCCACATGTACCTGTGCCGTGGCTGGGAGAAGTTCTACAGTGCCTACGACCTACGGACCGGGTACTTTCTTCTCTTTAGGTACGACGATGACGCCACAATGCTCATCGTGAATGTTTTCAACACGACTATGTGTCGCATGCGCTACACTGACGACGAAGATGCCAGTGCGTTCTGCCTCTTCTTATTCCTCTACATTTGGCTTTGTCTCACATCGATTGTTAACGGCCATTGTTGCATTTGGACAGGCAATGGGAGCAGCAGCAGCGACACTGGCTATAGCCAAAGCAGCAGCGATTATGGTTGTAGCAAAAGCAACAACGATTCTGGCTTTAGCGAAAGCAGCAGCGATTCTGGCAGCAGCAAAGACAACAAGAAGGATGATCCGGACTGGAGTGGGGGAGAAGAGGAGCAGAGTGGGCCGCTGCAGGATGACGATGGACATCAGGCTGAGGATGACCTAGCGCTGGTGGTGGCTGACCAAGGGCAAGAGATGTTGGTGGTTGACCATGGGCAAGAGATGGTGGTGGCTGACCATGGGCAAGAGATGGTGCTGGCTGACCATGGGCAAGAGATGGTGGTGGCTGAGGATGACCTAGCGATGGTCGTGCCCGTCCTGCCTGAAGGTGGCCTCACGATGGTGGTGGTGCCTGACAATGACCACGCACCGGTGGTGGCGCCGGCGATCCCACAACTGGGCGACATGACCACGCCAATTGTGGTAGAAGACTACATCCCACAGCTGCCTCCACCGCCTCGCCGCTCTTGGCGCATCAGGCTGAGGAAGGAGAAGGAGAAGAACAATGAGAACTGAACTATGTGAAACTTTTGTAATATGGTGTTGGATGGATAACGATGTTGGATGAACAATGTGAAACTTTTGTAATATGTAACGATGGAACTATGTGTTGGCTATGTATGTATATATGATGAAACTTGTGTGTTGGATATGATTGTTATATGGATGCTTGTTGTATATATATGTGTTGGATATCTCATATGTGAAATAGTGACCTGAGATTAAGAAAAAAACGATTTTTTTAAATAAAAAATGCTACTAATGGCGCACTTCCATCTGGTGCGCCATTAGTATACCAGTTACTAATGGCGCACCTATGGGATACTAATGGCGCACCCGTGGTGCGCCATTAGTATACCAGATACCAATGGCGCACCTGTGGTGCGCCATTACTAAAATATTCTAGTGGCGTGGTGCTAGTGGCGCACCAGTAGTGCGCCATTAGTAGGCAAAACTGGTGCGCCACTAGTAAGCCTTTTTCTAGTAGTGAACCCAACAGCCTAGGGAATCGGCCAGGAAATTCTGGACTCGGTTCCTAACGAAAAAGAACCAAATCGTCGACTGTCCGGATGCCGAGGCCTTAGCGGCATTTAAGCATAACATCCGGGATGAGTGGCTCGCCCGACACCTCGGCCAAGAGAAGCCGAAGTCCATGGCAGCCCTCACGACACTCATGACCCGCTTTTGCGCAGGTGAAGATAGCTGGCTGGCTCGCAGCAACAACACATCAAGGAATCCCGGCACTTCAGATGCCAAAGATAATAACGGCAGACCACGTCGTAACAGACACAAGCGCCGCAACAACGGCGATAACGCCGAAGACACGACAGTCAATGCCGGATTCAGTGGATCTAAATCCGGTCAGCGGAAAAAACCGTTCAAAAGAAGCAATCCGGGCCCGTCCAGTTTGGACCGTATACTCGATCGCTCGTGTCAAATTCACGGCACCCACGATAAGCCAGCCAATCACACCAATAGAGAATGCTGGGTGTTCAAGCAGGCCGGCAAATTGAATGCCGAAAACAAGGACAAGGGGCTGCATAGAGACGAGGAGGAGGAGCCCCGGCCGCCGAACACAGGAGGACAGAAGAGGTTCCCTCCACAAGTGAAAACGGTGAACATGATATACGCAACCCACATTCCCAAGAAGGAACGGAAGTGCGCACTAAGGGATGTCTATGCGATGGAGCCAGTCACCCCAAAGTTCAACCCATGGTCCTCTTGTCCGATCACCTTCGATCGCAGGGACCACCCCACTAGTATCCGTCATGGTGGATCTGCCGCATTGGTCCTTGACCCCATCATTGACGGGTTTCACCTCACTCGAGTCCTTATGGACGGTGGCAGCAGCCTGAACCTGCTCTATCAAGATACAGTGCGCAAAATGGGCATAGACCCCTCAAGGATCAAACCCACCAAAACCACCTTTAAAGGTGTAATCCCAGGTGTAGAGGCCTGTTGCACGGGCTCAATCACGTTGGAAGTGGTTTTCGGGTCTCCGGACAACTTTCGAAGCAAGGAGTTAATCTTCGATATCGTCCCCTTTCGCAGCGGCTATCACGCACTGCTCGGACGAACCGCATTTGCCAGATTCAATGCAGTACCGCATTACGCATACCTCAAACTCAAAATGCCAGGACCGCGCGGGGTTATAACAATTAATGGAAACACAGAGCGCTCGCTCCGCACGGAGGAGCACACTGCGGCCCTCGCAGCAGAAGCGCAAAGCAGCCTTATTAGGCAAACTGCCAATTCGGCGAAAAAGACCCTGGACACCTTCAAGAGAGTCCGGAGTACCCCGCAGGTGGATCGGCAGGCACGTTTTGAGCTCGAGTAGCAATTCGGCCTCCGTCCTAGTCCCAGTCAAGTGGCGAAATTTGCGCCGCGCGTACATACCTACGCACTCAAGATACCATGGGCATAGGCGGAGGCACCACTACGGCACGTCCCACAATGCGGCTCAACCGCCCCAGGGGCTGTATACCTTTATCATTTTCTCTCTTTCAGGACCTTACTCTCTGGAAGCCCTTTCCGGCAGTCTAATTGTTGGACTCATCGCAGTAAGGAAATACCAAGGAAGCAAGACGGTCTGACGTACAAAGGGAATCCCCAGGTGGTCTCTGATAACGATCAAAATACCTGTTTTACATACCCGCACGCAACTTGCCCTTGGATAGGACATGTCAAATGGCCCTATTTTTTGCTTATTACACTACTTGTATCCGTACGCCTTGACGTATTATTTAATAACAATGCATAGCGTTAGCCTATTATTGCATTCCCCTTTCCTTTTTTTTCTTTTCCTTGTCTGCCTATTACGACAAATTGCACCCGTACATTCTGGTACGACAGTGCGCCAGGGGCCTCAGTATACCCCATAACACGGCGTGAGAAGTCCGAACACTTTCGACAGTGCGGCACCCCGAACTTATAGCATTATATGCATCAGCTCCAAATCATGTCTTGGGTCAATAGTTGGGTTTGCCCGGCTCCCATGTTTTGGTACCTTACGTTCCGCAATATCGGCTAAGGTAGCGCTGGGAGAACTACTGCGATTGTGTCCCGATTCTTCCGGACGAGCACCTCAGTAGAGAAAGCCGAAAACTGACTGTCATGATGAGGCGAGAGCTGGTCGCTGTTCGAGAGGTCTCAAGTCCTTAAAGACTTTTTCCGCTTCGGGCGAGGAGTCGGCCTTGTCCGACTTAGGCGTATATAGCGCCCCGTATTCGGCCTTCCGAATACTAGGGGCTTCGCCAAAATTTAAAATTGTAGACTTCTATGGCTAAGTGAGAGCGATAAAGCTTTATAGTCCGATTGCCTGGTTCGCTGTGCTGAACACCTCCTTTGAAGGACCCAAAATTGGGATAAAGAGTGCTCAGGTTTATCCCGAACACCTCAGTACTAGTTACATGTGGGCAGAAGCCGACGACTGGCCAACTCTCAAATTTCATAAAGGCCGCACAGAAGGTAATATTTTAAATTAACAAGCGTTGCATAGCGCAAATGAACTCGTTTCATATTACAGGATCACATGAGTACATTCATTCGAATATTACGTCCTTAGCACATTCCTCCGCCACAAGGCGAGCACCCTTCAGGACACTGTCATAATACATTTCGGGGTGGCGATACTCCTTGCCTTCCGGTGGCCCCTCCTTCACCAGCTTTACGGCGTCCAGCTTCGCCCAGTGCACCTTCGCCCGGGCAAAAGCCCTGCGCGCACCCTCGATGCAAACGGACCGCTTTAAGACTTCAAGCCGTGGGCAGGCATTCACAAGCCGCCTCACCAGACCGAAGTAGCTATCAGGCAGGGGCTCCCCAGGCCACATCCGGACTATAAGACCCTTCATGGCCTGTTCGGCCACCTTGTGAAGCTCGACCAGTTGCTTCAGCTGGTCGCTCAAGGGCATTGGGTGTTCGGTCCCAGTATACTGAGACCAGAACAACTTCTCCGTCAAAATCCCCTCCTCAGCCCGGTAGAACTCTGCGGCATCCGACACACTGCGGGGCAGATCTGCGAACGCTCCTGGAGAGCTCCAAACTCGGGTAAGTAAAAGGAAAGTTTCCTTCACATGCTTGCTTTGCATAATGAATGCCTTACCCGCTGCTATCTTCTTAACCGCCTCAATTTCCTGGAGGGCCTTTTGGGCTTCGGCCTTGGCATGTTGTGCGCTTTCGAGGGCCTTCGCAAGCTCGGACTCTCGCGTCTTAGAGTCAAGCTCCAAGGACTCGTGTTTTTTGGCGAGAGCCTGGAGCTCTTGCTGCACCTCGCCCACCCGGGCTTCTTGCTTTTCTCGCTCGATGCGCTCCTTGGCCGCTTTGTCTTCGGCCTCGGATAGTGCCTTCTGCAGGGTCGCCACTTCGGTCATGGCCCCTAGCAAAATTCATGACGATCCTATTATTCTAAAACCAAATTTTTTAATATACAGACGGGGTATCGCTTACCTTTGTTCTCTTCAAGCTGCCTCTTGGTAAGGCCGAGCTCTTCCTTGGACCGCTCAAGGTCCTGCTTCAGTGTAGCGACCTCCGCAGTACGTGCAGTAGCGGCTAGCAGTGAAGCCTGCATATGCACATAGACATATTCCGATTAGACTCCTGCGGTCATTATTTGATCCTCTATTCGGCCTTTCTTCGCGAACGCCAAACAGAGCATCAGGGGCTACTGTCTACGCGGTAACATTCTCTTATAATCTGGTTACTTACCTCAAAGCCTGTTAGGAGGCTGGCACAGGCTTCAGTCAGTCCGCTCTTGGCGGACTGAACCTTCTTGACCACCGCACTCATGATAGTGCGGTGCTCTTCGTTGATGGAAGCGCCGTGAAGCGCTTCCAGCAAGTTGTCCAATGACGCTGGATGGACAGAGGCCATCGGCACAGGCGGCTTGCCCCTCTTAGCGAGGGGTTGCCTGACAGAGTCCGGAACCACTGGAGGTTCCGGCGCAGTATTTGGTTGGGGGCCGAATTTGCTGCCCCGTCATCGGAGCCCATGGGAGTCTTGCTCCCCTTGCGCCCAGTGTCCGGAATGTCACCTTGAGGCGCCTCCAGGACTACCTCCCCTCGGCTTGGTGCCCTTTGAGACAACACCTCGACATTGTCCGTAGGGCGAGGGGAGGAGGCGGTGGGAAGTGAATCGCTGTTCAGATCCGACGGGTCCAAAGAACCATCCGACGAAGATACGTCGATATGGGCTCGGGACGGACTGCATAATCATGTTCGGCGTGATGAGAAGCAGTGCAATAAAACATATCAAGGATTATTATGGTATCCGGATACTTACGACTTCGCCAGGGGCTTGTCCCTGGGCAACCACTCGTCGTCACTATAGGTGGCCGTCGTGGCGCAGTCCGGGCGGAGGGTCCTTCCCTTCTTGGACCCTTCGGCCTCCCCGGAGGGGGCGGCCTTCCTTTTCTTGTCCCCTCCGGCTGGGGAGGGGGGAGAAATTTCCTCTTCTTCCTCCTTGTTTTCGTGGAAGGAGTGCACCTCGGTGTTTTCGGACGATGAGTCCGATATAACCTTGCGCCGGAGACCCTTCCGGGTCCCCGTGGCCTTCTTCTTGGCCTTCTTCACCGGCACCTCGTAAGGCGCCGGAACCAGCATCTCCGTTAGGAGAGCATCTGCTGGATCTTCAGGCAGGGGGCTGGACAATCGATCTGCTCCGCTGTCTCTACCCGGTCCTGTTAAATGGCGTGGAGGCTTAGACCCCGCGCATGGTTAAACTAGGGAAAATGAACATCTTATGAGACATAAAAGACTTACCGGATTGGCAGGGCGCTTTGCGCTGACTCCGCGGTCCTCGGTAAGGGGAGGAGGTACCTCGGCGCCCTTGAACAGCACCTTCCAGATGTCCTTGTGTGTCGTGTCGCAGAGCTCTCGCAGCATCTGGTGCTCGGCCGGGTCGAACTCCCACAAATTGAATGCCCGCCTTTGACACGGGAGGATCCGGCGGAAGAGCATGACTTGGACCACGTTGACGAGCTTAATTTTCTTGCTCATCATGTTTTTGACGCAGGTCTGGAGTCCGGTCAGCTCTACCGAGGAACCCCGGGATAGGCCCTTCTCTTTCCAGGAGGTGAGCCGCATGGGGATCCCGGATCGAAATTCGGGGGCCGCCACCCAGTTGGTGTCGCGCGGCTCGGTGATGTAGAACCACCCCGATTGCCACCCCTTTATGGTCTTCACGTTGGAGCCTTCGAGCCAGGTGACGTTGGGCATTTTGCCCACCATGGCGCCTCCGCACTCCGCTTGCTGGCCGACCACCACCTTCGGTTTAACATTGAAGGTCTTCAGCCACAGGCCGAAGTGGGGCTTGATGCGGAGGAAGGCCTCGCACACGACGATAAACGCCGAGATGTTGAGGATGAAATTGGGGGCCAGATCGTGAAAGTCCAGCCCGTAGTAGAACATGAGCCCACGGATAAACGGGTGGAGGGGAAATCCCAGTCCGCGGACGAAGTGGGTAAGAAAAAACACCCTCTCATGGGGTTCTGGAGTAGGGACGATCTGCCCCGCATCTGGCAGCCAGTGTGCGATATCCGCGGCCAGATATCCGGCTCTCCGTAGCTTTGTGATGTCCTCCTCCGTAACGGAGGAGACCATCCACTTGCCTCCCGCTCCGGACATGCTTGGAGTGGTTTGAGGAGAAAATGCGAACTTGGGTGCTGGAGCTCGAGTGCGCAAGAATGGATGAGCAAGGAGGAAGAAGGCGTGGGTGAAAAAGAAGAATCCTTGTCCCTTTATAAAGGCGGAAGAAACTATACGCCTCCCACCTGCCTGGTAAAACTCGCTTATTCCCCAAGCGCCGTAATTGATGGCGCGGTTGGGTTACCCACACCCGTATTGTTGAGAATCACGTGATAAGGGGACACGATCTCTGCTTCGACAAGGCGTGCCAAGAAAACCGCCTCGCAATATGTGCAGTAGCTGGTTGAGAAAAACGGTTCGAATAATGACCAGGCCGTGGTGTGATGTCACGTTATGAAAAGTTGTCAGCAGATTAGATTTGTGGAAATATTATTCTCTCTATGGTGGTATGTGGAATTTGTTTTGCAGAGTCGGACACTATCCTTGTGTTTAGAATCTTCTATGGAGTATTCGGAGGAAGAACCCGCCTTGCAATGCCGAAAACAATCTGCACGCCGGACTCATCGTCATTGAAGCCTGGTTCAGGGGCTACTGAGGGAGTCCTGGATTAGGGGGTCCTCGGACAGCCGGACTATATCCCTTAGCCGGACTGTTGGACTATGAAGATACAAGATTGAAGACTTCGTCCCGTGTCCGGATGGGACTCTCCTTGGCGTGGAAGGCAAGCTTGGCAATACGGATATGTAGATCTCCTCCCTTGTAACCGACTCTGTGTAACCCTAGCCCCCTCCGGTGTCTATATAAACCGGAGGGTTTAGTCCGTAGGACAACGACAATCACACCATAGGCTAGCTTCTAGGGTTTAGCCTCTACGATCTCGTGGTAGATCAACTCTTGTAATACTCATATCATCAAGATCAATCAAGCAGGAAGTAGGGTATTACCTCCATCGAGAGGGCCCGAACCTGGGTAAACATCGTGTCCCCCGCCTCCTGTTACCATCCGCCTTAGACGCACAGTTCGGGACCCCCTACCCGAGATCCGCCGGTTTTGACACCGACATTGGTGCTTTCATTGAGAGTTCCACTGTGTCGTCGCGATAAAGTCTTGATGGATCCTTTGATCATCGACAACGATGCGATCCGGGGCGAGGTTTTCCTCCCCGGAAAGATCTTCGTATTCGGCGGCTTCGTACTGCGGGCCAACTCGCTTGGCCATCTGGAGCAGATCGAGAGCTACGCCCCTGGCCATTAGGTCAGGTTTGGAAACTTGAACTATACTACCGACATCCACGGAGACTTGATCTTCGACGAATTCGAGCCCATGTCAGGTGCGCCGCACAGTCACGATGAGCATGACTTAGCTCTGCCGTCGGACAGTGTTCGGGAGATCACACCTGCAACTACTCCGGCCCTCAATCCGGAACAGATTGTGCCGTCCGAGGACGGGTGGATGGACCCCACCACGAAGGCCGCACACTCAACGGTGATAGAGCCGAATGCTGACTTCACTTCCTATGAGGCCCGTGTTGCCGGACACTTGGATTCGTCCCCGACCACGGGCTCCGAGCCGCCTGCGTCCGTGCCTATCGAATCCGATTGGGCACCGATTATGGAGTTTTCCTCCGCGGATATCTTTCAGCACTCACCACTGGGCGACGTGCTAAGCTCATTGAGGTCTCTCTCCTTGTCAGGAGACCCTTGGCCGAACTATGTCCGGCTAGAGTGGGATGCGGGCGATGAAGAAATTCGCTCCCCACCCAACACCCACTTAGTAGCCACCGTCGACGATTTAACTGACATGCTCGATTTCGGCTCCGAAGACATCGACGGTATGGACGACGATGCAGGAGACGAACAGGAACCACCGCCCACAGGGTGCTGGATTGCCACCTCACCGTATGATATATACATGGTGGACACCCCCAAAGAAGGCAATGGCGATAAGACAACAGAGGATAATCCCTCCAAGAAGCAATCCAAGCACCGACGTCAGCGGTGCCGCTCTAAGTCCCGCCATACCAAAAGCAGCGATACCGGCACAAGAGACAATAACGCTCCGGATAGTGCCAAAGACGACGACAATCCCCTCCAGCCAGACCTCGGGCGGGAGGATGAATAAGCTAGCCCTCCGGAACAGGCAGCAGACGGAGAATCAGAGGATGACAATTACATGCCTCTCTCCGAAGACGAGGTGAGCCTCGGCGACGAAGAATTTATCGTGCCTGAGGATCCCGTTGAGCAGGAGCGCTTCAAGCGCCGGCTTATAGCCACAACAAACAGCCTGAAGAAAAAGCAACAACAGCTTCGAGCTGATCAAGATCTGCTAGCGGATAGATGGACTGAAGTCTTGGCGGCCGAGGAATACGAACTTGAGCGCCCAACCAAGACTTACCCAAAGCGCAGGTTGCTACCCCAACTCGAGGAGGAAACATTAAAACCTACATTACCAGCGTATGATGCAGCCGATCGGCCACCTCGTGGCCGAGACAGAGGGGCATATCAGCCCGAAGTCCAGCCCGCACCCCGTCGCCAGGCAAACAAAAACACCAAGGCCCGGGGCAACACGCAGGACCTGCGAAGCGCATTGGAAAACAAAGCAGGACATACAAGATCGATCTACGGATCACGGGGTCGCGCCCCAACGCGTGACGATGATCGTCACGCCGGACACACTAAAAGCAAATCCGGCCGGGTCGAATACAGCAGACAAGACTCGTATGAACTGCGTCACGACATAGCCCGACACAGAGGTGCCGCACACCCCCTATGCTTCACTGACGAAGTAATGGATCACGAATTCCTAGAAGGGTTTAAACTCGTAAACATTGAATCATATGATGGTACTACAGACCCCGCGGTATGGATAGAAGACTTCTTCCTCCACATTCACATGGCCCGCGGGGATGATCTACACGCCATCAAGTATCTCGCGCTAAAACTCAAAGGGCCGGCTCTGCATTGGCTGAATAGCTTGCCGGCAAACTCCATCGGAAGTTGGGAGAGTGTGGCAGATGCATTCCTGGACAAATTCCAGGGTACTTATGTGCGATCGCCGGATGGTGACGATTTAAGTCATATAACTCAGCAGCCAGGGGAATCGGCCAGGAAATTCTGGACCCGGTTCCTAACTAAGAAGAACCAAATTGTCGACTGTCCGGATGCAGAGGCCTTAGCGGCATTCAAGCATAACATCCGTGACGAGTGGCTCGCCTGGCACCTCGGTCAAGAGACGCCAAAATCCATGGCAGCCCTCACGACACTTATGACCCGCTTTTGCGCAGGCGAAGATAGCTGGTTGGCTCGTAGTAACAACACAGCAAGCAAACCTGGCACATCAGAGGCCAGGGATAGCAACGGCAAACCACAACGCAACAAACACAAGCGCCGCAAATATGGTGAAAACGCCGAAGATACGGCAGTTAATGATGGGTTTAATGGCTCAAAGTCCAGTCAGCAGAAAGGGCCACTCAAAAATAACAATTCGGGTCCATCCAGTCTGGACCGCATACTCAATCGTCAATGCCAAATTCATGGCACCCCAGGGACGCCAGCCACCCATACCAACAGAGAATGTTGGGTCTTCAAACAAGCCGGCAGGGCAGGCGCCAAAAACAGAGAAGGGGGGTCTCAAAGCGACGATGGCGACGAAGAGCCCAGATCACCGAACACAGGAGGGCAAAAGAAATTTCCCCCGCAAATCCAAATGGTGAACGTGGTAAACACCACCCAAATTCCCAACCCAGACCGGATACGCACCCTTAGGGATGCCGACTTAACGGAACCAGTCGTCCCACAATATAAACTAGGGCCGGTCACCTTCAACCGCACGGATCGTCCGGTTAATGCCAATTAGGGCAATCCAGCCGCACTAGTCCTTGACCCAATAATTGACGGGTTCCACCTCACACGAGTCCTTAAGGATGGAGGCAGCAGTCTAAACCTGCTTTACCAGGACACAGTGCGCAAGATGGGCATCGATCATTCGGTGATCAAACCCACTAAAGCCACTTTCAGAGGCATTATACCAGGTGTGGAAGCCAGCTGTACAGGCTCCATCGCCCTCGAGGTAGTCTTCGGATCACCAGACAATTACCGTAAAGAAGAGTTAATCTTCGAAATCGTCCCTTTCCGCAGTGATTATCAGGCACTGCTCGGACGAACCGCGTTCGCTCGATTCAACGCGGTGCCACATTATGCCTACCGTAAGCTCAAAATGCCCGGTCCACGCGGCGTCATCACGGTTAATGGCAAGGATGAGCTTTACTTCAGCATCAACGAGTACACCACTGCCTTAACAACAGAAGCAATGAGCAGCACCTTGCAGCCGAACCTCGAGTCGACGGCCAGGCTCCCGGACACCGTCAAAGGACTCCGAACTACTTCCCGGAAGGATAACTCGGCTCGTCCAGAGCTCAATTAAACATTCTGACGAAGGCCAGGACAGGCCGCACTCAGCGGCTCAACCGCTCTCCGGCACGCAAACATTTCTTACATTTCCTTCGCAGGTTCACCTTTGCGCCGACCAGGACGGGCGATATGGAGGCAGCTTGAACGCGCAAGGGAATCCTTAGACATTCCCCACGATGACCATCCGACTATACTCCGGATCCGCACACAGCTTCTTCGCCCCAGGTCTCAACAGGTTCCATAGTCATATTTCCTTTTTACCACATTACCTGTACTTATACGCATTGACGTACCATTCAAACACAACTTATGAATTCATATGACGCTTATCTGCTGTTATTTCTTATTAAAATTCTTTTATCAAGTGGCTGTTGGGGAACGTAGCAGAAATTCAAAATTTTCCTACGTGTCACCAAGATCAATCTAGGACATGCTAGCAACAAGAGGGGAGGAGTGCATCTACATACCCTTGTAGATCGCGAGCGGAAGCGTTCAAGAGAACGGGGTTGATGGAGTCGTACTCGTCGTGATCCAAATCACCGATGATCCTAGCGCCGAACGGACGGCACCTCCGCGTTGAACACACGTACGGAGCGGGGACGTCTCCTCCTTCTTGATCCAGCAAGGGGGAGGAGAAGTTGATGGAGATCCAGCAGCACGACGGCGTGGTGGTGGAAGTAGCGGGATCCCGGCAGGGCTTCGCCAAGCGCAAGCGGGGAGGAAGAGGTATCACGGGGGGAGGGAGGCGCCAGGGCTTGGGGTGCTGCTCCCATGCACCTCCCCACTATATATAGGGGTGGAGGGGGCTGGTTTCTTGCCCTCCAAGTCCATTGGGGCGTTGGCAAAGGTGGGGGAAAGAAATCCCATCATTTCCCTTCCCCACCGATTGTTATCCCCTTTTTTAGGGATCTTGATCTTATCCCTTCGGGATATGATCTTATTCCTTCTAAGGTGGGATCTTGGTGCGCCTTGACCAGGGGTGTGGGGCCTTGCCCCCACTACCCACGTTCATGTGGGTCCCCCCATGCAGGTGGGCCCCACTTCAGAACCTTCTAGAACCTTCCCGGTACAATACCGAAATATCCCGAACATTTTCCGGTGGCCAAAATAGGACTTCCCATATATAAATCTTTACCTCCGGACCATTCCGGAACTCATCGTGACGTCCGGGATCTCATACGGGACTCCGAACGACTTTCGGATTTCCGCATACTAATATCTCTACAACCCTAGCGTCATCGAACCTTAAGTGTGTAGACCCTACGGGTTCGGGAGACACGCAGACATGACCGAGACGACTCTCCGGTCAAGAACCAACAGCGGGATCTGGATACCCATGTTGGCTCCCACATGTTCCACGATGATCTCATCGGATGAACCACGATGTCGAGGATTCAATCAATCCCGATACAATTCCCTTTGTCAATCGGTACGTTACTTGCCCGAGATTCGATCGTCGGTATCCCAATACCTTGTTCAATCTCGTTACCGGCAAGTCACTTTACTCGTACCGTAATGCATGATCCCGTGACCAAACACTTGGTCACATTGAGCTCATTATGATCATGCATTACCGAGTGGGCCTAGAGATACCTCTCCATCATACGGAGTGACAAATCCCAGTCTCGATTCGTGCCAACCCAACAGACACTTTCGGAGATACCTGTAGTGCACCTTTATAGCCACCCAGTTAGGTTGTGACGTTTGGTACACCCAAAGCATTCCTACGGTATCCGGGAGTTGCACAATCTCATGGTCTAAGGAAATGATACTTGACATTAGAAAAGCTCTAGCAAACGAACTACACGATCTTGTGCTATGCTTAGGATTGGGTCTTGTCCATCACATCATTCTCCTAATGATGTGATCCCATTATCAATGACATCCAATGTCCATGGCCAGGAAACCATAACCATCTATTGATCAACGAGCTAGTCAACTAGAGGCTTACTAGGGACATGTTGTGGTCTATGTATTCACACATGTATTACGGTTTCCAGTTAATACAATTATAACATGAACAACAAACAATTATCATGAACAAGGAAATACAATAATAACCATTTTATTATTGCCTCTAGGGCATATTTCCAACAGTCTCCCACTTGCACTAGAGTCAATAATCTAGTTCACATCACCATGTGATTAACACTCAAAGTTCAGTAGAGTCAATAATCTAGTCCACATCACCATGTGATTAACACTCAATGAGTTCTAGGGTTTGATCATGTTATGCTTACGAGAGAGGTTTTAGTCAACGGGTCTGCAACATTCAGATCCGTGTGTGCTTTAGAAATCTCTATGTCATCTTGTAGATGTAGCTACCACGTGCTACTTGGAGCTATTCCAAATAACTGTTCTACTATACGAATCCGGTTTACTACTCAGAGTCATCCGGATTAGTGTCAAAGTTTGCATCGACGTAACCCTTTACGACGAACTGTTTTACCACCTCCATAATCGAGAAAATTCCTTAGTCCACTAGATACTAAGGATAAGTTCGACCGCTGTCATGTGATCCATTCCCGGATCACCGTTGTACCCCTTGACTAACTCATGGCAAGGCACACTTCAGGTGCGGTACACAGCATAGCATATTGTAGAGCCTACGTCTAAAGCATAGGGGACGACCTTCGTCCTTTCTCTCTCTTCTGCCGTGGTCAGGTCTTGAGTCTTACTCAATACTCACACCTTGTAACACAGCCAAGAACTCCTTCTTTGCTGATCTATTTTGAACTCCTTCAAAATCTTGTCACGGTATGTATTCATTTGAAAGTACTATTAAGCGTTTTTGATCTATCCTTAAAGATCTTGATGCTTAATGTTCAAGTAGCTTAATCCAGGTTTTCCATTAAAAACACTTTTCAAATAACCCTGGATGCTTTCCAGAAATTCTACATCATTTCTGATCAACAATATGTTAACAACATATACTCATCAAAAATTCTATAGAGCTCCCACTCACTTCTTTGGAAATACAAGTTTCTCATGAACCTTGTATAAACCCAAAATCTTTGATCATCTCATCAAAGCGTTCATTCCAACTCCGAGATGCTTACTCCAATCCTTAGAAGGATTGCTGGAGCTTTGCATACTTGTTAGCATCTTTTCGGATTGACAAAACCTTCTGGTTGTATCACATACAACCTTTCCTCAAGAAAATCGTCGAGGAAACAATGTTTTGACATCCTATCTGCAAGATTTCATAAATAATGCAGTAACTGCTAATATAATTCTAACAGACTCTTAGCATCGCTTCGAGTGAGAAAGTCTCATCGCAGTCAACTCCTTGAACTTGCCGGAAAACATCTCAATGACAAGTCGAGCTTTCTTAATGGTGACACTTACCATCATTGTCTGTCTTCCCTTTAAAATCCATCTGTACCCAACAGCCTTACGACCATCAAGTAGTTCTTTCAAAGTCTATACTTTGTTTTCATACATGGATCCTCTCAGATTTTATGGCCTCAAGCCATTCGTCGGAATCCGGGCCCACCATCGCTTCTCCATAGCTCGTAGGTTCATTGTTGTCTAGCAACATGACTTCCAAGACAGGATTACGTACCACTCTGAAGTAGTACGCATCCTTGTCATCCTATGAGGTTTGGTAGTGACTTGATCTGAAGTTTCATGATCACTATCATAAGCTTCCACTTCAATTGGTGTAGGCACCACAGGAACAACTTCCTGTGCCCTGCTACACATTAGTTGAAGTGACGGTTCAATGACCTCATCAAGTCTCCACCATCCTCCCACTCAATTCCTTCGAGAGAAACTTTTCCTCGAGAAAGGACCCATTTCTAGAAACAATCACTTTTGCTTCCAGATCTGAAATAGGAGGTATACCCAACTGTTTTGGGTATTCTATGAAGATGCATTTATCTGCTTTGGGTTCGAGCTTATCAGCCTGAAACTTTTTCACATTAGCGTCGCAGCCCCAAACTTTTAAGAGACGACAGCTTAGGTTTCCCTAAACCATAGTTTATACGGTGTCGTCTCAACGGAATTGCGTGGTGCCCTATTTAAAGTGAATGCGGTTGTCTCTAATGCCTAACCCATAAACGATAGTTGTAATTCGATAAGAGACATCATGGTATGCACCATATCCAATAGGGTGCAGTTATGATGTTCGGACACACCATCACAATATGGTGTTCTAGGCGGTATTAGTCGTGAAACAATTTCCACAATTTCTTAATTGTGTGCCAAACTCGTAACTCAGATATTCATCTCTATGATCATATCACAGACATTTTATCCTCTTGTCAAGACGATCTTCAACTTCACTCTGAAATTACTTGAACCTTTCAATAATTCAGACTTGTGTTTCATCAAGTAAATATTCTCAGCATCTACCAAATCATCTGTGAAGTAAGAACATAACGATATCCACGGCGTGCCTCAGCACTCATTGGACTGCACACATCAAATGTATTACTTCCAACAAGTTGCTCTCTTGTTCCATCTTACTGAAAACGAGGCCTTTCAGTCATCTTGCCCATGTGGTATGATTTGCATGTCTCAAGTGATTCAAAATCAAGTGAGTCGAAATGATCCATCTGTATGGACTTTCTTCATGCATATATACTAATAGACATGGTTCGCATGTCTCAATCTTTTAAAAAACGAGTGAGTCCAAAGATCCATCAACATGGAGCTTCTTCATGCGTTTTATACCAATATGACTCAAGTGGCAGTGCCACAAGTATGTGGTACTATCATTACTATGTTATATCTTTTGGCATGAACATGTGTATCACTACGATCGAGATTCAATAAACCATTCATTTTAGGTGCAAGACCATTGAAGGTATTATTCAAATAGACAAAGTAACCATTATTCTCCTTTAATGAATAACTGTATTGCGATAAACATAATCCAATCATGTCTATGCTTAACGCAAACACCAAATAACAATTATTCAGGTTTAGCCCCAATCTCGATGGTAGAGGGAGCATGCGATGCTTGATCACATCAACCTTGGAAACACATATTGTCATCTCACCTTTAGCTAGTCTCCGTTTATTCCGCAGCTTTTATTTCGAGTTACTAACACTTAGCAACCGAACCGGTATCTAATACCCTGGTGCTACTAGGAGTACTAGTAAAGTACACATTAATATAATGTATATCCAATATACTTCTGTCGACCTTGCCAGCCTTCTCATCTACGAAGTATCTAGGGTAGTTCTGCTTCAGTGACCGTTCCCCTCATTTCAGAAGCACTTAGTCTCGGGTTTGGGTTCAACCTTGGGTTTCTTCACTAGATCAGCAACTGTTTTGCCGTTTCATGAAGTATCCCTTCTTGCCCTTGCCCTTCTAGAAACTAGTGGTTTTAATAACCATCAACAATTGATGCTCCTACTTGATTTCTACTTTCGCGGTGTCAAACATCGCGAGTTGCTCAAGGATCATCATGTCTATCCCTGATATGTTATAGTTCATCACGAAGCTCTAATAGCTTGGTGGCAGTGACTATGGAGAACCATCACTATCTCATCTGGAAGATTAACTCCCACTCGATTCAAGTTATTGTAGTACTCAGACAATCTGAGCACATGCTCAACGATTGAGCTTTTCTCCCTTAGTTTGCAGGCTTAAGAAACTTGTCAGAGGTCTCATACCTCTTGACGTGGACACTAGTCTGAAATCCCAATTTCAGTCTTTGGAACATCTCATATGTTCTGCGACGTTTCAAAACCATCTTTGGTGCCACAATTTTAAACCGTTCAACATTACGCACTGAACTATCACGTAGTCATCAAAACGTGTATGTCAGATGTTCGCAACAACCACAAACGACGCTCGAGGTTCAGCACACCGAGCGGTGCATTAAGGACATAAGCCTTCTGTGCAGCAATGAGGACAATCCTCAGTTTACGGACCCAGTCCGCATAATTGCTACTATCAACTTTCAACTAAATTTTCTCTAGGAACATATCTTAGTAGAACTAAAGCGTAAGCTACGACATTATTTGCAAAGACCTTTTGACTATGTTCATGATAATTAAGTTCATCTGATTATTTAATGAACTCCCACTTAGATAGACATCCCTCTAGTCATCTAAGTGATACATGATCCGAATCGACTAGGCCATGTCCGATCATTATGTGAGACGGACTAGTCATCATCGGTGAACATCTCCATGTTGATCGTATCTACTATACGACTCATGTTCGACCTTTCGATCTCTTGTGTTCCGAGGCCATGTCTGTACATGCTAGGCTCGTCAAGTCAACCTAAGTGTTTTGCTTGTGTTCCGAGGCCATGTCTGTACATGCTAGGCTCATCAACACCCGTTGTATGCGAACATTAGAATCTATCACACCCGATCATCACGTGGTGCTTCAAAACAACGAACCTTCGCAACGGTGCACAGTTAGGGGGAACACATCTCTTGAAATTTTAGTGAGGGATCATCTTATTTATGCTACCGTCGTTCCTTAGATGTAAAAATGACAAACATCACATGCAAATCATAAAGTGACATGATATGGCCAATATCATCTTGCGCCTTTTGATCTCCATCTTCGAGGCGCGGCATGATCACCTTCGTCACCGGCATGACACCATGATCTCCATCATCATGATCTCCATCATCGTGTCTTCATGAAGTTGTCTCGCCAACTATTACTTCTACTACTATGGCTAACGGTTAGCAATACAGTAAAGTAATTACATGGCGTTTTTCATTGACACACAGGTCATACAATAAATTAAGACAACTCCTATGGCTCCTGCCGGTTGTCATACTCATCGACATGCAAGTCGTGATTCCTATTACAAGAACATGATCAATCTCATACATCACATATATCATTCATCACATCCTTTTGGCCATATCACATCACATAGCATACCCTGCAAAAACAAGTTAGACGTCCTCTAATTGTTGTTGCATGTTTTACGTGGCTGCTATGGGTTTCTAGCAAGAACGTTTCTTACCTACGCAAAAGCCACAACGGTGATATGCCAATTGCTATTTACCCTTCATAAGGACCCTTTTCATCGAATCCGATCCGACTAAAGTGGGAGAGACAGACACCCGCTAGCCACCTTATGCATCAAGTGCATGTCAGTCGGTGGAACCTGTCTCACGTAAGAGTACGTGTAAGATCGGTCCGGGCCGCTTCATCCGACAATGTCGTCAAATCAAGATAAGACTAGTAACGGTAAGCAAATTGAACAAATCGTCGCCCACAACTACTTTGTGTTCTACTCGTGCATAGAAACTACGCATAGACCTACCTCATGATGCCACTGTTGGGGAACGTAGCAGAAATTCAAAATTTTCCTACGTGTCACCAAGATCAATCTAGGAGATGCTAGCAATGAGAGGGGAGGAGTGCATCTACATACCCTTGTAGATCGCGAGCGGAAGTGTTCAAGAGAACGGGGTTGATGGAGTCGTACTCGTCGTGATCCAAATCACCGATGATCCTAGCGCCGAACGGACGGCACCTCCGCGTTCAACACACAAACGGAGCGGGGACGTCTCCTCCTTCTTGATCCAGCAAGGGGGGAGGAGAAGTTGATGGAGATCCAGCAGCACGACGGCATGGTGGTGGAAGTAGCGGGATCCCGGCAGGGCTTCGCCAAGCGCAAGCGGGGAGGAAGAGGTATCACGGGAGGGAGGGAGGCGCCAGGGCTTGGGGTGCTGCTCCCATGCGCCTCCCCACTATATATAGGGGTGGAGGGGGCTGGTTTCTTGCCCTCCAAGTCCATTGGGGCATTGGCAAAGGTGGGGGAAAGAAATCCCATCATTTCCGTTCCCCACCGATTGTTATCCCCTTTTTTAGGGATCTTGATCTTATCCCTTCGGGATATGATCTTATTCCTTCTAAGGTGGGATCTTGGTGCGCCTTGACCAGGGGTGTGGGGCCTTGCCCCCACTACCCACGTTCATGTGGGTCCCCCCATGCAGGTCGGCCCCACTTCGGAACCTTCTAGAACCTTCCCGGTACAATACCGAAAAATCCCGAACATTTTCCGGTGGCCAAAATAGGATTTCCCATATATAAATCTTTACCTCCGGACCATTCCGGAACTCCTCGTGACGTCCGGGACTCCGAACGACTTTCGGATTTCCGCATACTAATATCTCTACAACCCTAGCGTCACCGAACCTTAAGTGTGTAGACCCTACGGGTTCGGGAGACATGCAGACATGACCGAGACGACTCTCCGGTCAATAACCAACAGCGGGATCTGGATACCCATATTGGCTCCCACATGTTCCACGATGATCTCATCGGATGTACCACGATGTCGAGGATTCAATCAATCCCGTATACAATTCCCTTTGTCAATCGGTACGTTACTTGCCCGAGATTCGATCGTCGGTATCCCAATACCTTGTTCAATCTCGTTACCGGCAAGTCACTTTACTCGTACCGTAATGCATGATCCCGTGACCAAACACTTGGTCACATTGAGCTCATTATGATCATGCATTACCGAGTGGGCCCAGAGATACCTCTCCATCATACGGAGTGACAAATCCCAGTCTCGATTCGTGCCAACCCAACAGACACTTTCGGAGATACCTGTAGTGCACCTTTATAGCCACCCAGTTAGGTTGTGACGTTTGGTACACCCAAAGCATTCCTACGGTATCCGGGAGTTGCACAATCTCATGGTCTAAGGAAATGATACTTGACATTAGAAAAGCTCTAGCAAACGAACTACACGATCTTGTGCTATGCTTAGGATTGGGTCTTGTCCATCACATCATTCTCCTAATGATGTGATCCCATTATCAATGACATCCAATGTCCATGGTCAGGAAACCATAACCATCTATTGATCAACGAGCTAGTCAACTAGAGGCTTACTAGGGACATGTTGTGGTCTATGTATTCACACATGTATTACGGTTTCCAGTTAATACAATTATAGCATGAACAACAGACAATTATCATGAACAAGGAAATACAATAATAACCATTTTATTATTTCCTCTAGGGCATATTTCCAACAGTGGCATTCGTACACCATGATATGCCCTCAAATATGCCAGGGGCTTCGTTTTACCCATAATACGGCAATAAAGTCCGAACACCCTTGCGGAAGTTCGGCATCCCGAACCTATAGCATTATATGCATCAACTCCAAGTCATGTCTTACGTCAATAGTTGGGTTTGCCCGGCTCCCACGTTTTGGTACCTTACGTTCCGCTATATCAGCTAAGGTAGCACTGGGAGAACTACTGCGATTGTGTCCCGGTTCTTCCGGACGAGCACCTCAGTAGAGAAAGCCGAAAACTGACTGTCATGATACGACGAGAGGTGGTCAGCTGTTCAAGAGGTTGTAAAATCTTTAAGGATTTCTCCCGCATAATGCCATAACCAATGCAGCGTGCGATGGATCGGTTTTTTCTTCCGATCAGGTGCTTATAGAGCCCCTCGTGCGGTCTTCCGAACACCAGGGGCTGCGCCTACCTTCCTAAAGCTCCTATGGCTAAGTGAGAGCGATAAAGCCCTATAGTCTGATTGCCTGGTTCGTTGTGTTGAACACCTCCTTCGAAGGACCCAAAACTGGGATAAAGAGTGATCAGGTCTATCCCGAACACCCCCTGTCGGTGTCAAAACCGGTGGATCTCGGGCAGGGAGTATCGAACTGTGCGTCTAAGGCGGATGGTAACAGGAGGCGGGGGACACGATGTTTACCCAGTTCCGGGCCCTCTTGATGGAGGTAATACCCTACTTCCTGCTTGATTGATCTTGATGATATGAGTATTACAAGAGTTGATCTACCACGAGATTGTAGAGGCTAAACCCTAGAAGCTAGCCTATGGTATGATTGTTGTTGTCCTACGGACTAAACCCTTCGGTTTATATAGACACTGGAGGGGGCTAGGGTTACACAGAGTCGGTTACAAGGGAGGAGATCTACATATCCATATCGCCAAGCTTGCCTTCCACGCCAAGGAGAGTCCCATCCGGACACGGGACGAAATCTTCAATCTTGTATCTTCATAGTCCAACAGTCCGGCTAAAGGATATCACTACTAGGAAAAGGCCTGCTAGTGGCGCACCTGTTTTGGCCATTAATGGCGCACTACAGGTGCGCCACTAGCATCACGCCACTAGTAATTAATACTAATGGCGCACCCCTAGTGCGCCATTGGTATACCAGATACTAATGGCGCACCCCTGCTGCGCCATTGGTATATCACACGGTGCGCCATTAGTATACCAGATACTAATGGCGCACCACATGGAAGTGCGCCATTACTAACATTTTTTTTCAAATTTTTTCGGAATTTTTTTTCAATTTTTTTGTTTTTTCTTAATCTTGGGTCAATATGCTTAATCTCAAGTCAAATCGCACTCCCTGGTCAAACTTCCCGAAAGGTCACCCATCCTCACATTACTCCAGCCCAAGCACGTTTAACTTCATAGTTCTACCCAACCCCAGCACCAGCTCACTTAACACGCATTTGTTGATATATCTAGCATATCAATCCTATTAAACCTTGTTGATGTCTAGGACATTGTTCATGTTCATAAGTGTGATGAAATTTTGAAGAAATATTTCAAACTTTCGTTCATATTACGTATCATATTTTGAATATTTTTTCAAAAAAAATCGAAACTAATTTTTTTTCTGTTACTAGTGGCGCACCTAGCAAATGGTGCGCCACTACTAAGTTTGAATTTTTTTCCATTTTCCCCTCTAGATCTTAAAAGCCCCGTATCTTTTATTCTGTTAGGTTTTTGGGGATTCTAAAAATCTTCAACGGGGTTCCTCCTCCGAATACTCCGTAGAAGATTTTGAACACAAGGATAGTGTCCGGCTCTGCAAACCAAATTCCACATACCATCGTAGAGAGAATAATATTTCCACAAATCTAATCTGCTGACAACTTTTCATAACGTGGCATCACACCACGGTCTGGTCATTATTCGAACCGTTTTTCTCAACCAGCTACTGCACATATTGCGAGGCGGTTTTCTTGGCACGTCCTGTCGAAGCAGAGATAGTGTCCCCTTATCACGGGATTCTCATCAATACGGGTGTGGGTAACCCAACCGCGCCATCAATTAGGGCGCTTGGGGAATAAGCGAGTTTTACCAGGCAGGTGGGGAGGCGTATAGTTTCTTCCGCCTTTATAAAGGGACAAGGATTCTTGTTTTTCACCCACGCCTTCTTCCTCCTTGCTCATCCATTGTTGCGCACTCGAGCTCCAGCACCCAAGTTCGCATCTTCTCGTCAAACCACTCCAAGCATGTCCAGAGCGGGAGGCAAGTGGATGGTCTCCTCCGTTACGGAGGAGGACATCACAAAGCTACGGAGAGCCGGATATCTGGCCACGGATATCGCACACCGGCTGCCAGATGCCGGGCAGATCGTCCCTACTCTAGAACCCCATGAGAGGGTGTTTTTTCTTACACTTCGTCCGCGGACTGGGATTTCCCCTCCACCCGTTTGTCCGCGGGCTCAGGTTCTACTACGGGCTGGACTTTCACGATCTGGCCCCCAATTTCATCCTCAACATCTCGGCGTTTATCGTCGTGTGTGAGGCCTTCCTCCGCATCAAGCCCCACTTCGGCCTGTGGCTGAAGACCTTCAATTTTAAACCGAAGGTGGTGGTCGGCCAGCAAGCAGAGTGCGGAGGCGCCATGGTGGGCAAAATGCCCAACGTCACCTAGCTCCAAGGCTCCTACGTGGAGACCATAAAGGGGTGGCAATCGGGGTGGTTCTATTGAAGGAAATATGCCCTAGAGGCAATAATAAAGTTATTATTTATTTCCTTATATCATGATAAATGTTTATTATTCATGCTAGAATTGTATTAACCGGAAACATAATACATGTGTGAACACATAGACAAACAGAGTGTCACTAGTATGCCTCTACTTGACTAGCTCGTTGATCAAAGATGTTTATGTTTCCTAGCCATAGACATGAGTTGTCATTTGATTAACAGGATCACATCATTAGGAGAATGATGTGATTGACTTGACCCATTCCGTTAGCTTAGCACTCGATCGTTTAGTATGTTGCTATTGCTTTCTTCATGACTTATACATGTTCCTATGACTATGAGATTATGCAACTCCCGTTTACCGGAGGAACACTTTGTGTGCTACCAAATGTCACAACGTAACTGGGTAATTATAAAGGTGCTCTACAGGTGTCTCCAAAGGTACTTGTTGGGTTGGCGTATTTCGAGATTAGGATTTGTCACTCCGATTGTCGGAGAGGTATCTCTGGGCCCACTCAGTAATACACATCACTATAAGCCTTGCAAGCATTGTGACTAATGAGTTAGTTGCGGGATGATGTATTACGAAACGAGTAAAGAGACTTGCCGGTAACGAGATTGAACAAGGTATTGAGATACCGACGATCGAATCTCGGGCAAGTAACATACCGATGACAAAGGGAACAACGTATGTTGTTATGCGGTCTGACCGATAAAGATCTTCGTAGAATATATGGGAACCAATATGAGCATCCAGGTTCCGCTATTGGTTATTGACCGGAGAGGTGTCTCGGTCATGTCTACATAGTTCTCGAACCCGTAGGGTCCGCACGCTTAACGTTACGATGACAGTTATATTATGAGTTTATATGTTTTGATGTACCGAAGGTTGTTCGGAGTCCCGGATGTGATCTCGGACATGACGAGGAGTCTCGAAATGGTCGAGACATAAAGATTGATATATTGGAAGCCTACGTTTGGACATCGGAAGTGTTCCGGGTGAAATCGGGATTTTTCCGGAGTACCCGGAGGTTACCGGAACCCCCCGGTAACTTGATGGGCCTTAGTGGGCCTAGGTGGAACAGAGGAGAGGAGGCCAGGGCAAGGCCGCACGCCCCTCCCCCCAGTCCGAATAGGACAAGGAGAAGGGGCCGGCGCCCCCCTTTTCCTTCCTCCCCTCCACCTCTTCCCCCTCTCTCTCCTAGTCCAACATGGAAAAGGGGGGAGTCCTACTCCCGGTTGGAGTAGGACTCCTCCTGGCGCGCCTCTCCCCTTGGTCGGCCGAACCCCCCTTGGTCCTTTATATACGGGGGCAGGGGGGGCACCTCTAGACACACAATTGATTATTGATCTCTTAGCCGTGTGCGGTGCCCCCCTCCACCATATTACACCTCGATAATATCGTAGCGGTGCTTAGGCGAAGCCCTGCGTCGGTAGAACATCATCATTGTCACCACGCTGTCGTGCTGACGAAACTCTCCCTCAACACTCGGCTGGATCGGAGTTCGAGGGACGTCATCAAGCTGAACGTGTGCTGAACTCGGAGGTGCCGTACGTTCGGTACTTGATCGGTCGGATCGTGAAGACGTACGACTACATCAACCGCGTTGTGATAACGCTTCCGCTTTCGGTGTACGAGGGTACGTGGACAACACTCTCCCCTCTCGTTGCTATGCATCACCATGATCTTGTGTGTGCGTAGAATTTTTTTGAAATTACTACGTTCCCCAACAGTGGCATCCGAGCCTGGTTTTATGCGTTGATGTTATATGCACGAGTAGAACACAAGTGAGTTGTGGGCGATATAAGTCATACTGCTTACCAGCATGTCATATTTTGGTTCAGCGGTATTGTGAGATGAAGCGGCCCGGACCGACATTACGCGTACGCTTACGCGAGACTGGTTTCACCGTTGCGAGCACTCGTTGATTAAAGGTGACTGGCGGGTGTCTGTCTCTCTCACTTTAGTTGAACCGAGTGTGGCTACGCCCGGTCCCTGCGAAGGTTAAAACAGCACCAACTTGACAAACTATCATTGTGGTTTTGACGCGTAGGTAAGAACGGTTCTTGCTAAGCCCGTAGCAGCCACGTAAAACTTGCAACAACAAAGTAGAGGACGTCTAACTTGTTTTTGCAGGGCATGTTGTGATGTGATATGGTCAAGACATGATGCTATATTTTATTGTATGAGATGATCATGTTTTGTAACCGAGTTATCGGCAACTGGCAGGAGCCATATGGTTGTCGCTTTATTGTATGCAATGCAATCGCCATGTAATTGTTTTACTTTATCACTAAGCGGTAGCGATAGTCGTAAAAGCTATAGTTGGCGAGATGACAACGATGCTACGATGGAGATCAAGGTGTCGCGCCGGTGACGATGGTGATCATGACGGTGCTTCGGAGATGGAGATCACAAGCACAAGATGATGATGGCCATATCATATCACTTATATTGATTGCATGTGATGTTTATCTTTTATGCATCTTATCTTTGATTGACGGTAGCATTATAAGATGATCTCTCACTAAAATTTCAAGATAAAAGTGTTCTCCCTGAGTATGCACCGTTGCCAAAGTTCGTCGTGCCCAGACACCACGTGATGATCGGGTGTGATAAGCTCTACGTCCATCTACAACGGGTGCAAGCCAGTTTTGCACACGCAGAATACTCAGGTTAAACTTGACGAGCCTAGCATATGCAGATATGGCCTCGGAACACTGAGACCGAAAGGTCGAGCGTGAATCATATAGTAGATATGATCAACATAGTGATGTTCACCATTGAAAACTACTCCATTTCACGTGATGATTGGTTATGGTTTAGTTGATTTGGATCACGTAATCACTTAGATGATTAGAGGGATGACTATCTAAGTGGGAGTTTTTTAAGTAATATGATTAATAGAACTTAAATTTATAATGAACTTAGTACCTGATAGTATCTTGCTTGTCTATGTTAATTGTAGATAGATGGCCCGTGCTGTTGTTCCATTGAATTTTAGTGCGTTCCTTGAGAAAGCAAAGTTGAAAGATGATGGTAGCAATTACACGGACTGGGTCCGTAACTTGAGGATTATCCTCATTGCTGCACAGAAGAATTACGTCCTGGAAGCACCGCTGGGTGCCAGGCCTGCTGCAAGAGCAACACCAAAAGTTATGAACGTCTGGCAGAGCAAAGCTGATGACTACTCGATAGTTCAGTGTGCCATGCTTTACGGCTTAGAACTGGGTCTTCAACGACGTTTTGAACGTCATGGAGCATATGAGATGTTCCAGGAGTTGAAGTTAATATTTCAAGCAAATGCCCGGATTGAGAGATATGAAGTCTCCAATAAGTTCTACAGCTGCAAGATGGAAGAGAATAGTTCTGTCAGTGAGCATATACTCAAAATGTCTGGGTATAATAATCACTTGATTCAACTAGGAGTTAATCTTCCGGATGATAGCATCATTGACAGAATTCTTCAATCACTGCCACCAAGCTACAAGACCTTCGTGATGAACTATAACATGCAAGGGATGAATAAGACAATTCCCGAGCTCTTCGCAATGCTAAAGGCGGCGGAGGTAGAAATCAAAAAGAAGCATCAATTGTTGATGGTCAATAAGACCACTAGTTTCAAGAAAAAGGGCAAAGGGAAGAAGAAGGGGAACTTCAAGAAGAACAGCAAGCAAGTTGCTGTTCAGGAGAAGAAACCCAAATCTGGACCTAAGCCTGAAACTGAGTGCTTCTACTGCAACCAGACTGGTCACTGGAAGTGGAACTGCCCCAAGTATTTGGCGGATAAGAAGGATGTCAAGGTGAACAAAGGTATATGTGATATACATGTTATTGATGTGTACCTTACCAGAGCTCGCAGTAGCACCTGGGTATTTGATACTGGTTCTGTTGCTAATATTTGCAACTCGAAACAGGGACTACGGATTAAGCGAACATTGGCCAAGGATGAGGTGACGATGCGCGTGGGAAACGGTTCCAAAGTCGATGTGATCGCCGTCGGCACGCTACCTCTGCATCTACCTTCGGGATTAGTATTAGACCTAAATAATTGTTATTTGGTGCCAGCGTTGAGCATGAACATTATATCTGGATTTTGTTTGATGCGAGACGGTTATTCATTTAAATCAGAGAATAATGGTTGTTCTATTTATATGAGTAATATCTTTTATGGTCATGCACCCTTGTAGAATGGTCTATTTTTAATGAATCTCGGTAGTAGTGACACACATATTCATAATGTCGAAGCCAAAAGATGCAGAGTTGATAATGATAGTGCAACTTATTTGTGGCACTGCCGTTTAGGTCATATCGGTGTAAAGCGCATGAAGAAACTCCATAATGATGGACTTTTGGAATCACTTGATTATGAATCACTTGGTACTTGCAAACCGTGTCTCATGGGCAAGATGACTAAAACACCGTTCTCCGGAACTATGGAGAGAACAACTGATTTGTTGGAAATCATACATTGAGATGTATGTCGTCCGATGAATATTGAGGCTCGTGGCGGATATCGTTATTTTCTCACCTTCACAGATGATTTGAGTAGATATGGGTATATCTACTTAATGAAACATAAGTCTGAAACATTTGAAAAGTTCAAAGAATTTCAGAGCGAAGTTGAAAATCATCGTAACAAGAAAATAAAGTTTCGACGATCAGATCGTGGAGGAGAATATCTGAGTTAAGAGTTTGGCCTACATTTGAAACAATGCGGAATAGTTTCGCAACTCACGCCACCCGGACACCACAGCGTAATGGTGTGTCCGAACATCGTAATCGTACTTTACTAGATATGGTGCGATCTATGATGTCTCTTACTGATTTACCGCTATCGTTTTGGGGTTATGCTTTAGAGACGGCTGCATTCACTCTAAATAGGGCACCATCAAAATCCGTTGAGACTACGCCTTATGAACTATGGTTTGGCAAGAAACCAAAGTTGTCGTTTCTTAAAGTTTGGGGTTGCGATGCTTATGTGAAGAAACTTCAACCTGATAAGCTCGAACCTAAATCGGAAAAATGTGTCTTCATAGGATACCCAAAGGAGACTGTTGGGTACACCTTCTATCACAGATCCGAAGGAAAGACATTCGTTGCTAAGAATGGATCCTTTCTAGAGAAGGAGTTTCTCTCGAAAGAAGTGAGTGGGAGGAAAGTAGAACTTGATGAGGTAACTGTACCTGCTCCCTTATTGGAAAGTAGATCATCACAGAAACCAGTTTCTGCAACACCTACACCAATTAGTGAGGAAGTTAATGATAATGATCATGAAACTTCAGATCAAGTTATTACTGAACCTCGTAGGTCAACCAGATTAAGATCCGCACCAGAGTGGTACGGTAATCCTGTTGTGGAGGTTATGTTACTGGACCATGACGAACCTACAAACTATGAAGAAGCGATGGTGAGCCCAGATTCCGCAAAATGGCTTGAGGCCATGAAATCCGAGATGGGATCCATGAATGAGAACAAAGTATGGACTTTGGTTGACTTGCCCGATGATCGGCAAGCCATTGAAAATAAATGGATCTTCAAGAAGAAGACTGACGCTGACGGTAATGTTACTGTCTATAAAGCTCGACTTGTTGCGAAAGGTTTTCGACAAGTTCAAGGGATTGACTACGATGAGACCATCTCACCCGTAGCGATGCTTAAGTCTGTCCGAATCATGTTAGCAATTGCTGCATTTTGTGATTATGAAATTTGGCAAATGGATGTCAAAACTGCATTCCTGAATGGATTTCTGGAAGAAGAGTTGTATATGATGCAACCGGAAGGTTTTGTTGATCCAAAGGGAGCTAACAAAGTGTGCAAGCTCCAGTGATCCATTTATGGACTGGTGCAAGCCTCTCGGAGTTGGAATAAACGCTTTGATAGTGTGATCAAAGCATTTGGTTTTATACGGACTTTTGGAGAAGCCTGTATTTACAAGAAAGTGAGTGGGAGCTCAGTAGCATTTCTGATATTATATGTGGATGACATATTGCTAATTGGAAATGATATATAATTTCTGGATAGCATAAAGGGATACTTGAATAAGAGTTTTTTAATGAAAGACCTCGGTGAAGCTGCATATATATTAGGCATCAAGATCTATAGAGATAGATCAAGACGGTTAATTGGACTTTCACAAAGCACATACCTTGACAAAGTTTTGAAGAAGTTCAAAATGGATCAAGCAAAGAAAGGGTTCTTGCCTGTACTACAAGGTGTGAGATTGAGTAAGACTCAATGCCCGACCACTGCAGAAGATAGAGAGAAGATGAAAGATGTTCCCTATGCTTCAGCCATAGGCTCTATCATGTATGCAATGCTGTGTACCAGACCTGATGTGTGCCTTGCTATAAGTTTAGCAGGGAGGTACCAAAGTAATCCAGGAGTTGATCACTGGACAGCGGTCAAGAACATCCTGAAATACGTGAAAAGGACTAAGGATATGTTTCTCGTTTATGGAGGTGACAAAGAGCTCATCGTAAATGGTTACGTTGATGCAAGCTTTGACACTGATCCGGACGATTCTAAATCGCAAACCGGATACGTGTTTACATTGAACGGTGGAGCTGTTAGTTGGTACAGTTCTAAGCAAAGTGTCGTGGCGGGATCTACGTGTGAAGCGGAGTACATAGCTGCTTCGGAAGCAGCAAATGAAGGAGTCTGGATGAAGGAGTTCATATCCGATCTAGGTGTCATACCTAGTGCATCGGGACCAATGAAAATCTTTTATGACAATACTGGTGCAATTGCCTTAGCGAAGGAATCCGGATTTCACAAGAGAATCAAGCACATCAAAAGACGCTTCCATTCCATCCGGGATTTATTCCAGGTGGGAGACATAGAAATTTTCAAGATACATACGGATCTGAATGTTGCAGACCCATTGACTAAGCCTCTTCCACGAGCAAAACATGATCAGCACCAAGACTCCATGGGTGTAAGAATCATTACTGTGTAATCTAGATTACTGACTCTAGTGCAAGTGGGAGACTGAAGGAAATATACCCTAGAGGCAATAATAAAGTTATTATTTATTTCCTTATATCATGATAATTGTATATTATTCATGCCAGAATTGTATTAACCGGAAACATAATACATGTGTGAATACATAGACAAACAGAGTGTCACTAGTATGCCTCTACTTGACTAGCTCGTTGATCAAAGATGGTTATGTTTCCTTGCTATAGACATGAGTTGTCATTTGATTAACGGGATCACATCATTGGGAGAATGATGTGATTGACTTGACCCATTCGGTTAGCTTAGCACTCGATCGTTTAGTATGTTGCTATTGCTTTCTTCATGACTTATACATGTTCCTATGACTATGAGATTATGCAACTCCCGTTTACCGGAGGAACACTTTGTGTGCTACCAAACGTCACAACATAACTGGGTGATTATAAAGGTGCTCTACAGGTGTCTCCAAAGGTACTTTTTGGGTTGGCGTATTTCGAGATTAGGATTTGTCACTCTGATTGTCGGAGAGGTATCTCTGGGCCCACTCAGTAATACACATCACTATAAGCCTTGCAAGCATTGTGACTAATGAGTTAGTTGCAGGATGATGTATTACGGAACGAGTAAAGAGACTTGCCGGTAACGAGATTGAACTAGGTATCGAGATACCGACGATCGAATCTCGGGCAAGTAACATACCGATGACAAAGGGAACAACGTATGTTGTTATGCGGTCTGACCGATAAAGATCTTCGTAGAATATATGGGAACCTATATGAGCATCCAGGTTCTGCTATTGGTTATTGACCGGAGAGGTGTCTCGGTCATGTCTACATAGTTCTCGAACCCGTAGGGTCCGCACGCTTAACGTTACGATGACAGTTATATTATGAGTTTATATGTTTTGATGTACCGAAGGTTGTTCGGAGTCTCGGATGTGATCTCGGACATGACGAAAAGATTGATATATTGGAAGCCTATGTTTGGACATCGGAAGTGTTCCGGGTGAAATCGGGATTTTTCCGGAGTACCGGGAGGTTACCGGAACCCCCCGGTAACTTGATGGGCCTTAGTGGGCCTAGGTGGAAGAGAGGAGAGGAGGCCAAGGCAGGGCCGCACGCCCCTCCCCCCAGTCCGAATAGGACAAGGAGAAGGGGGCGGCGCCCCCCCTTTTCCTTCCTCCCCTCAACCTCTTCCCCCTCTCTCTCCTAGTCCAACATGGAAAAGGGGGGAGTCCTACTCCCAGTAGGACTATGACTCCTCCTGGCGCGCCTCTCCCCTTGGCTGGCCGAACCCCCCCTTGCTCCTTTATATACGGGGGCGGGGGGGCACCTCTAAACACACAATTGATTATTGATCTCTTAGCCGTGTGCGGTGCCCCCCTCCACCATATTACACCTCGATAATATCGTAGCGGTGCTTAGGCGAAGCCTGCATCGGTAGAACATCATCATTGTCACCACGCCGTCGTGCTGACGAAACTCTCCCTCAACACTCGGCTGGATCGGAGTTCGAGGGACGTCATCGAGCTGAACTTGTGCTGAACTCGGAGGTGCCGTACGTTCGGTACTTGATCGGTCGGATCATGAAGACGTACGACTACATCAACCGTGTTGTGTTAACGCTTCCGCTTTCGGTCTACGAGGGTACGTGGAGAACACTCTCCCCTCTCGTTGCTATGCATCACCATGATCTTGCGTGTGCGTAGAATTTTTTTGAAATTACTACGTTCCCCAACATCCATATCACCGAGCCGCGCGACACCAACTGGGTGGCGGCCCCAGAATTTCGATCCCGAATCCCCATGCGGCTCACCTCCTGGAAAGAGAAGGGCCTATCCTGGGGTTCCTCGGTAGAGCTGACCGGACTCCAGGCCCGCGTCAAAAACATGACGAGCAAGAAAATTAAGCTCGTCTACGTGGTCCAAGTCATGCTCTTCCGCCGGATCCTCCCGTGTCAAAGACGGGCATTCAATATTTGGGAGTTCGACCCGGCCAAGCACCAGACGCTGCGAGAGCTCTTCGACACGACGCACAAGGACGTCTGGAAGGTGCTGTTCAAGGGCGCCAAGGTCCCTCCTCCCCTTACCGAGGACCGCGGACTCAGCGCGAAGCGCCCCCCCCCTCGTGAATTCGGATGTAACTTTTCGAGTAGATGATTTTTCATACAAAGACTTTTTAATCCGAGTTCGTATGCAAAATTTATGCCCATTTTACAAATTCCAAAGAGATTTTGCAAATAAAGTCAAAATTCATATTTGTAAATTTTCCCAACAAGTAGACCACATATCACATGGGAAACTTATTTTCTTTTATTTTTTTTGACATTTCCGTCATTTTGTTTTATTTTTTAAACTAAAAAGGCGGTCCACGGGGGGGGGTGCATTCGGTGGAATTTTTGGTAACTAGTAATGGCGCACCACACCCACGGTGCACCATTACTAACTTTGAAAAAAAAATAAAAAAATTGTTAGTAGTGGCGCACCGAGGGTGTGGTGCGCCATTACTAGTTTTGAAAAAAAAATTAGAACTATTTGTTAGTAGTGGCGCACCGAGGGTGTGGTGCGCCATTACTAGTTTTTTTTTAAAAAATTGTTAGTAGTGGCGCACCGTGGATGTGGTGCGCCATTAGTATTTGGAGTTTAATGGCGTACCCACAGATGGTGCGCCATTAGTATATAGCAGTGGCGCACCACATGTGTGATGCGCCATTAATGTCCATATTATCTATAGCCCTTTTCCTAGTAGTCTATAGTCCGGCTGTCCGAGGGCCCCCTAATACAGGACTCCCTCAGTAGCCCCTGAACCAAGCTTCAATGACGATGAGTCCGGCGCACAGATTGTCTTCGGCATTGCAAGGCAGGTTCCTCCTCCGAATACTCCGTAGAAGATTTTGAACACAAGGATAGTGTTCGGCTCTACAAAACAAATTCCACATACCATCGTAGGGAGAATAATATCTCCACAAACCTAATCTGCTGACAACTTTTCATAACATGACATCACACCACGGTTTGGTCATTATTCGAACCGTTTTTCTCAACCAGCTACTGCACATATTGCGAGGCGGTTTTCTTGGCACGTCTTGTCGAAGCAGAGATCGTGTCCCCTTATCACGGGATTCTCATCAATACGGGTGTGGGTAACCCAACCGCGCCATCAATTAGGGCGCTTGGGGAATAAGCGAGTTTTACCATGCAGGTGGGGAGGCGTATAGTTTCTTCCGCCTTTATAAAGGGACAAGGATTCTTCTTTTTCACCCACGCCTTCTTCCTCCTTGCTCATCCATTCTTGCGCACTCGAGCTCCAGCACCCAAGTTCGCATCTTCTCCTCAAACCACTCCAAGCATGTCCTGAGCGGGAGGCAAGTGGATGGTCTCCTCCATTACGGAGGAGGACATCACAAAGCTACGGAGAGCCGGATATCTGGCTGCGGATATCGCACACCGGCTGCCAGATGTGGGGCAGATCGTCCCTACTCCAGAACCCCATGAGAGGGTGGTTTTTCTTACACTTCGTCCGCGGACTGGGATTTCCCCTCCACCCGTTTGTCCGCGGGCTCATGTTCTACTACGGGCTGGACTTTCACGATCTGGCCCCCAATTTCATCCTCAACATCTCGGCGTTTATCGTCGTGTGCGAGGCCTTCCTCCGCATCAAGCCCCACTTCGGCCTGTGGCTGAAGACCTTCAATTTTAAACCGAAGGTAGTGGTCGGCCAGCAAGCGGAGTGCGGAGGCGCCATGGTGGGCAAAATGCCCAACGTCACCTGGCTCGAAGGCTCCTACATGGAGACCATAAAGGGGTGGCAATCGGGGTGGTTCTATATCAACGAGCCGCGCGACACCAACTGGGTGGCGGCCCCCGAATTTCGATCCGGAATCCCCATGCGGCTCACCTCCTGGAAAGAGAAGGGCCTATCCTGGAGTTCCTCGGTAGAGCTGACCGGACTCCAGACCTGCGTCAAAAACATGATGAGCAAGAAAATTAAGCTCATCAACGTGGTCCAAGTCATGCTCTTCTGCCGGATGCTCCCGTGTCAAAGACGGGCATTCAATATTTAGGAGTTCGACCCGGCCGAGCACCAGACGCTGGGAGAGCTCTTCGACACGACGCACAAGGATGTCTGGAAAGTGCTGTTCAAGGGCGCCAAGGTACCTCCTCCCCTTACCGAGGACCGCGGACTCAGTGGGAAGCGCCCCCCTGTGAATTCGGATGTAACTTTTCGAGTAGATGATTTTTCATATAAAAAACTTTTTAATCCGAGTTCGTATGCAAAAGTTATGCCCATTTTACAAATTCCAGAGAGATTTTGCAAATAAAGTCGAAATTCATATTTGTAAATTTTCCCAACAAGTAGACCACATATCACATGGGAAACTTATTTTCTTTTATTTTTTTGACATTTCCGTCATTTTCTTTTATTTTTTTAAAACTGAAAAGGCGGTCCACGGGGGGGGGGAGTGCATTCGGTGGAATTTCTGGTAACTAGTAATGGCGCACCACACCCACGGTGCGCCATTACTAACTTTGAAAAAAAATTGTTAGTAGGGGCGCACCGAGGGTGTGGTGCGCCATTACTAGTTAAAACTAGTAATGGCGCACTATCCCCTCGTGTGCCATTACTAGTTTTGAAAAAAAAATAAAAAAAATTGTTAGTAGTGGCGCACCGAGGGTGTGGTGCGCCATTACTAGTTTAACTAGTAATGGCGCACTATCCCCTGGTGCGCCATTACTAGTTTAAAAAATGGTTAGTAGTGGCGCACCATGGATGTGGTGCGCCATTAGTATTTGGAGTTTAATGGCGTACCTACACATGGTGCGCCATTAGTATATAGCAGTGGCGCACCACATGTGCGGTGCGCCATTAATGTCCATATTATCTATAGCCCTTTTCCTAGTAGTGTATAGTCCGGCTGTCCGAGGACCCCCTAATCGAGGACTCCCTCAGTAGCCCCTGAACCAGGCTTCAATGACGATGAGTCCGGCGCGCAGATTGTCTTCGGCATTGCAAGGCGGGTTCCTCCTCCGAATACTCCGTAGAAGATTTTGAACACAAGGATCGTGTCCGGCTCTGCAAAACAAATTCCACATACCATCGTAGAGAGAATAATATTTCCACAAATCTAATCTGCTGACAACTTTTCATAACGTGACATCACACCACGGTCTGGTCATTATTCGAACCGTTTTTCTCAACCAGCAACTGCACATATTGCGAGGCGGTTTTCTTGGCACGTCTTGTCGAAGCAGAGATCGTGTCCCCTTCTCACGGGATTCTCATAAATACGGGTGTGGGTAACCCAACCGCGCCATCAATTAGGGCGCTTGGGGAATAAGCGAGTTTTACCAGGCAGGTGGGGAGGCGTATAGTTTCTTCCGCCTTTATAAAGGGACAAGGATTCTTCTTTTTCACCCACGCCTTCTTCCTCCTTGCTCATCCATTCTTGCGCACTCGAGCTCCAGCACCCAAGTTCGCATCTTCTCCTCAAACCACTCCAAGCATGTCCGGAGCGGGAGGCAAGTGGATGGTCTCCTCCGTTACGGAGGAGGACATCACAAAGCTACGGAGAGCCGGATATCTGGCCACGGATATCGCACACCGGCTGCCAGATGCGGGGCAGATCGTCCCTACTCCAGAGCCCCATGAGAGGGTGGTTTTTCTTACACTTCGGCCGCGGACTGGGATTTCCCCTCCACCTGTTTGTCCGCGGGCTCATGTTCTACTACGGGCTGGACTTTCATGATCTGGCCCCCAATTTCATCCTCAACATCTCGGCGTTTATCGTCGTGTGCGAGGCCTTCCTCCGCATCAAGCCCCACTTCGGCCTGTGGCTGAAGACCTTCAATGTTAAACCGAAGGTGGTGGTCGGCCAGCAAGCGGAGTGCTGAGGCGCCATGGTGGGAAAAATGCCCAACGTCACCAGGCTCGAAGGCTCCTACGTGGAGACCATAAAGGGGTGGCAATCGGGGTGGTTCTATATCACCGGGCCGCGCGACACCAACTGGGTGGCGGCCCCTGAATTTCGATCCGGAATCCCCATGCGGCTCACCTCCTGGAAAGAGAAGGGCATATCCAGGGGTTCCTCGGTAGAGCTGACCGGACTCCAGACCTGCGTCAAAAACATGATGAGCAAGAAAATTAAGCTCGTCAACGTGGTCCAAGTCATGCTCTTCTGCCGGATCCTCCCGTGTCAAAGACGGGCATTCAATATTTGGGAGTTTGACCCGGCCGAGCACCAGACGTTGCGAGAGCTCTTCGACACGACGCACAAGGACGTCTGGAAGGTGCTGTTCAAGGGCGCCAAGGTACCTCCTCCCCTTACCGAGGACCGCGGACTCGGCGCGAAGCGCCCCCCCTGTGAATTCGGATGTAACTCTTCGAGTAGATGATTTTTCATATAAAAAACTTTTTAATCCGAGTTCGTATGCAAAAGTTATGCCCATTTTACAAATTCCAGAGAGATTTTGCAAATAAAGTCGAAATTCAAAGTTGTAAATTTTCCCAACAAGTTGACCACATATCACATGGGAAACTTATTTTCTTTTAAGTTTTTGACATTTCTGTCATTTTCTTTTTTTTTTTAAACTGAAAAGGCGGTCCACGGGGGGGGGGGGGGGAGTGCATTCGGTGGAATTTTTGGTAACTAGTAATGGCGCACCACACCCATGGTGCGCCATTACTAACTTTGAAAAAAAATTAAAAAAAAAGTTAGTAGTGGCGCACCGAGGGTGTGGTGCGCCATTACTAGTTAAAACTAGTAATGGCACACTATCCCCTGGTGCGCGATTACTACTTTTGAAAAAAATTATAAAAAAATTGTTAGTAGTGGCGCACCGAGGGTGTGGTGCGCCATTACTAGTTTAACTAGTAATGACGCACTATCCCCTGGTGCGCCATTACTAGTTAAAAAAAAATTGTTAGTAGTGGCGCACCATGGATGTGGTGCGCCATTAGTATTTGGAGTTTAATGGCGTACCACACATGGTGCGCCATTAGTATATAGCAGTGGCGCACCACATGTGTGGTGCGCCATTAATGTCCATATTATCTATAGCCCTTTTCCTAGTAGTGTATAGTCCGGCTGTCCGAGGACCCCCTAATCCAGGACTCCCTCAGTAGCCCCTGAACCAGGCTTCAATGACGATGACTCCGGCGCGCAGATTGTCTTCGGCATTGCAAGGTGGGTTCCTCCTCCGAATACTCCGTAGAAGATTTTGAACACAAGGATAGTGTCTGGCTCTACAAAACAAATTCCACATACCATCATAGAGAGAATAATATTTCCACAAATCTAATATGCTGACAACTTTTCATAACGTGACATCACACCATGGTCTGGTCATTATTCGAACCGTTTTTCTCAACCAGCTACTGCACATATTGCGAGGCGGTTTTTTTGGCACGTGTTGTCGAAGCAGAGATCATGTCCCCTTATCACGGGATTCTCATCAATACGGGTGTGGGTAACCCAACCGCGCCATCAATTAGGGCGCTTGGGGAATAAGCGAGTTTTACCATGCAGGTGGGGAGGCGTATAGTTTCTTCCGCCTTTATAAAGGGACAAGGATTCTTCTTTTTCACCCACGCCTTCTTCCTCCTTGCTCATCCATTCTTGCGCACTCGAGCTCCAGCACCCAAGTTCGCATCTTCTCCTCAAACCACTCCAAGCATGTCCGGAGCGGGAGGCAAGTGGATGGTCTCCTCCGTTACGGAGGAGGACATCACAAAGCTACGGAGAGCCGGATATCTGGCCACGGATATCGCACACCGGCTGCCAGATGCGGGGCAGATCGTCCCTACTCCAGAACCCCATGAGAGGGTGGTTTTTCTTACACTTCGGCCGCGGACTGGGATTTCCCCTCCACCCGTTTGTCCGCGGGCTCATGTTCTACTACGGGCTGGACTTTCATGATCTGGCCCCCAATTTCATCCTCAACATCTCGGCGTTTATCGTCGTGTGCGAGGCCTTCCTCCGCATCAAGCCCCACTTCGGCCTGTGGCTGAAGACCTTCAATGTTAAACCGAAGGTGGTGGTCGGCCAGCAAGCGGAGTGCGGAGGCGCCATGGTGGGGAAAATGCCCAACATCACCTGGCTCGAAGGCTCCTACGTGGAGACCATAAAGGGGTGGCAATCGGGATGGTTCTATATCACCAAGGCGCGCGACACCAACTAGGTGGCGGCCCCCGAATATCGATCCGGAATCCCCATGCGGCTCACCTCCTGGAAAGAGAAGGGCCTATCCTGGGGTTCCTCGGTAGAGCTAACCGGACTCCAGACCTGCGTCAAAAACATGATGAGCAAGAAAATTAAGCTCCTCAACGTGGTCCAAGTCATGCTCTTCCGCCGGATCCTCCCGTGTCAAAGACAGGCATTCAATATTTGGGAGTTCGACCCGGCCGAGCACCAGACGCTGTGAAAGCTCTTCGATAGGACGCACAAGGACGTCTGGAAGGTGCTGTTCAAGGGCGCCAAGGTACCTCCTCCCCTTACCGAGGACCGCGGACTCAGCGCGAAGCGCCCTGCCAATCCGGTAAGTCTTTTATATCTCATAATATGTTCATTTTCCCCGGTTTAACCATGCGCGGGATCTAAGGCTCCACGCCATTTTAACAGGACTGGGTAGAGACAGCGGAGCAGATCGATTGTCCAGCCCCCCTGCCCGAAGATCCAGCAGACGCTCTCCTAACAGAGATGCTGGTTCCGGCGCCTTACGAGGTAACAATGAAGAAGGCCAAGAAGAAGGCCACGGGGACCCGGAAGGGTCTCCGACGCAAGGTTATATCGGACTCATCATCCGAAAACACCGAGGCGCACTCCTCCCACAAAAATGAGGAGGAGGAAGAGGAAAGTTCCCCCCACCTGCCGGGGGAGACAAGAAAAGGAAGGCCGCCCCATCCGAGGAGGCCGAAGGGTCCAAGAAGGGAAGGACCCTCCTCTCGAACTGCTCCACGACGGTCGCCTATAGTGACGACGAGTGGTTGCCCAGGGACAAGCCCCTGGCAAAGTCGTAAGTATCCGGATACCATAATAATCCTTGATATGTTTTATTGCACTGCTTCTCATCATGCCGAACATGATTATGCAGTCCGTCCCGAGCCCATATCGACGTATCTTGTCGGATGGTTCTTTGGAACCGTCGGATCTGAATAGCGATTCACTTCCAACCGCTTCCTCCCCTCGCCCTACGGACAACGTCGAGGTGTTGTCTCAAAGGGCACCGAGCCAAGGGGAGGTAGTCCTGGAGGCGCCTCAAGGCGACATTCCGGACACTGGGCGCAAGGGGAGCAAGACTCCCATGGGCTCCGATGACGGGGGCAGCAAATTCGGCCCCCAGCCGAATACTGCGCCGGAACCTCCAGTGGTTCCGGACTCTATCAGGCAACACCTCACTAAGAGGGGCAAGCCGCCTGTGCCGACGGCCTCTGTCCATCCAGAGGCATCGGACAACTTGCTGGAAGCGCTTCATGGCGCTTCCATCGACGAAGAGCACCGCACTATCATGAGTGCGGTGATCGACAAGGTTCGGTCCGCCAAAAGCGGACTGACTGAAGCATGTGCCAGCCTCCTAACAGGCTTTGAGGTAAGTAATCAAATTATAAGAAAATGTTACAACATAGACAGTAGCCCCTGATGCTCTGTTTGGCGTTCGCGAAGAAAGGCCGAATAGAGGATCAAATAATAACTGCAGGAGTCTAATCGGAATATGTCTATGTGCATATGCAGGCTTCAGTGCTAGCCGCTGCCGCACGTACTACAGAGGTCGCTATACTGAAGCAGGACCTTGAGCGGTCCAAGGAAGAGCTCGGCCTTACCAAGAGGCAGCTCGAAGAGAACAAAGGTAAGAGACACCCCGTCTGTATATTGAAAAATTTGGTTTTAGAATAATAAGATTGTCATGAATTTTGCTAGGGGCCACGACCGAAGTGGCGGCCCTGAAAAATGCGCTATCCAAGGCCGAAGATAAAGCGGCTAAGGAGCGCACCGAGCGCGAGAAACAAGAGGCCCGAGTTGGCGAGGTGCAGCAAGAGCTCCAGGCTCTCGCCAAAAAACACGAGTCCTTAGAGCTTGACTCTAAGACGCAAGAGTCCGAGCTTGCGAAGGCCCTCGAAAGCGCACAACATGCCAAGGCCGAAGCCCAAAAGGCCCTCCAGGAAATTGAGGCGGTTAAAAAGATAGCAGCGGGTAAGGCATTCATTATGCAAACCAAGCATGTGAAGGAAACTTTCCTTTTACTTACCCGAGTTCGGAGCTCTCCAGGAGCGTTCGCAGATCTGCCCCGCAGTGTGTCAGACACCGCGGAGTTCTACCGGGCTGAGGAGGGGAGCTCGACGGAGAAGTTGTTCTGGTCTCAGTATACTGGGACCGAACACCCAATGCCCTTGAGCGACCAGCTGAAGCAACTGGTCGAGCTCCACAAGGCGGCCGAACATGCCATGAAGGGTCTTATAGTCCGGATGTGGCCTGGCAAGCCCCTGCCTGATAGCTACTTCGGTCTGGTGAGGCGGCTTGTGAATGCCTGCCCACGGCTCGACGTCATAAAGCGGTCCGTCTGCATCGACGGTGCGCGCAGGGCTTTTGCTCGGGCGAAGGTGCACTGGGCGAAGCTGGACGCCGTAAAGCTGGTGAAGGAGGGGCCGCCGGAAGGCAAGGAGCATCGTCACCCCGAAATGTATTATGACAGTGTCCTGAAGGGTGCTCGCCTTGTGGTGGAGGAATGTGCTAAGGATGTAATATGCGAGTGAATGTACTCATGTGATCCTGTAATATGAAACGAGTTCATTTGCGCTATACCATGCTTGTTAATTTAAAATATTACCTTCCATGTGGCCGTTTATGAAATCTGAGAGTTGGCCAGTCGTCGGCTTCTGCCCCCATGTAACTAGTACTGGGGTGTTCGGGATAAACCTGAGCACTCTTTATCCCAATTTTGGGTCCTTCGAAGGAGGTGTTCAGCACAGCGAACCAGGCAATCGGACTATAAAGCTTTATCACTCTCACTTAGCCATAGAAGTCTACAATTTTAAATTTTGGCGAAGCCCCTAGTATTCGGAGGGCCGAATTTGGGGCGCTATATACGCCTAAGTCGGGCAAGGCCGACTCCTCGCCCGAAGCGGAAGAAGTCTTTAAGGACTTGAGACCTCTCGAACAGCGACCAACTCTCGCCTCACCATGACAGTCAGTTTTCGGCTTTCTCTACTGAGGAGCTCGTCCGGAAGAACTGGGACACAATCGCAGTAGTTCTCCCAACGCTAGCTTAGCCGATATTGCAGAACGTAAGGTACCAAAACATGGGAGCCGGGCAAACCCAACTATTGACCCAAGACATGATTCGGAGCTGATGCATATAATGCTATAAGTTCAGGGTGCCGCACTGTCGAAAGTGTTCGGACTTCTCACGCCGTATTATGGGGTATAGTGAAACCCCTGACGTACTAGTCGTACTAGAATGTACGGGTGCAATCTGTCGTAATTAAGCAGACAAGAGAGAAAAAAAAGAAAGGGTAATGCAATAATAGGCTAACGCTACGCATTGTTATTAAATAGTACGTCAACGCGTACGGATACAAGTAGTGCAATAAGAAAAAAATAGGGCCATTTGACATGCCCTATCCAAGGGCAAGTTGCGTGCGGGTATGTAAAATAGGTATTTTGATCGTTATTAGAGACCACATGGGGATTCCCTTGTACGTCAGACCGTCTTGCTTCCTTGGTACTTCTTTACTGCGATGAGTCCAACGATTAGACTGCCGGAAAGGGCTTCCAGAGAGCAAGGTCTTGAAATAGAGAAAATGAAAAAGGTATACAGCCCCTGGGGCGGTTGAGCCGCATTGTGGGACGTGCCGTATTGGTGCCTCCGCCTATGCCCATGGTATCTTGAGTGCGTAGTTATGTACGCGTGGCACAGATTTCGCCACTTGACTGGGACTAGGACGGAGGCCGAATTGCTAGTCGAGCCTCAAACGTGCCTGCCGATCCGCCTGCGGGGTACTCCGGACTCGCTTGAAGGTGTCCGGGGTCTTTTCTGCCGAATTGTCAGCTTGCCTAATAAGGCTGCTTTGCGCTTCTGCTGCGAGAGCCGCAGTGTGCTCCTCCGTGCGGAGCGAGCGCTCTGTGTTTCCATTAACTGTTATAACCCCGCGTGGTCCTGGCATTTTGAGTTTGAGGTATGCATAATATGGTACCGCATTGAATTTGGCAAATGCGGTTCGTCCGAGCAGTGTGTGATAGCTGCCGCGAAAGGGGACGATATCGAAGATTAACTCCTCGCTTCGAAAGTTGTCCGGAGACCCGAAGACCACTTCCAGTGTGATTGAGCCCGTGCAACATGCCTCTACACCTGGGATTACCCCTTTAAAGGTGGTTTTTGTGGGTTTGATCCTCGAGGGATCTATGCCCATTTTGCGCACTGTATCCTGATAGAGCAGGTTCAGGCTGCTGCCACCTTCCATAAGGACTCGAGTGAGGTGAAATCCGTCGATGATGGGGTCAAGGACCAATGCGGCAGATCCGCCATGACGGATACTAGTGTGGTGGTCCCTGCGATCAAAGGTCATCGTCCTGGGAATTTCTTCGTCATCCGCATCCCATTCTAGCCGGACATAGTTCGGCCAAGGTTCTCCTGACAAGGAGAGGGACCTTAATGATTTTAGCACATCACCAAAAGGCGAGTACTGAAAGATATCCGCAGAGATAAACACCATGATCGGTGCCCAATCGGATTCGATAGGCACGGACGCAAGCGGCTCGGAGCCCGTGGCCGGGGACGAATCCAACGGTTCGGCAACACGGCTCTCGTAGGAGGTGAAGTCAGTATTCGGCTCTATCGCCACTGAGAGTGTGGCCTCCGTGGCGGGGTCTATCCACCCTTTCTCAGATGGCGCAATTTGTTTCGGATTGAGGGCCGGAGTAGTTGCAGGTGTGATCTCCCGAACACTGTTCGACGGCAGAGTTAAGTCATGCTTGTCGTGATTGTGCGGCGCACCTGACATGGGCTCGAATCCGTCAAAGATCAAGTCTCCACGGATGTCGGCAGTATAGTTCAAGTTTCCAAACCTGACCTGATGGCCAGGGGCGTAGCTCTCGATCTGCTCCAGATGGCCAAGCGAGTTGGCCCGCAGTACGAAGCCGCTGAATATGAAGATTTGTCCGGGGAGGAAAACCTCATCCTGGAGTGCATCGTTGCCGATGATCGAAGGAGCCATCAAGCCTTACGGTGACGGCACAGTGGAACTCTCAATGAAAGCACCAATGTCGGTGTCAAAACCGGCGGATCTCGGGTAGGGGGTCCCGAATTGTGCGTCTAAGGCGGATGGTAACAGGAGGCGGGGGACACGATGTTTACCCAGGTTCGGGCCCTCTCGATGGAGGTAATACCCTACTTCCTGCTTGATTGATCTTGATGATATGAGTATTACAAGAGTTGATCTACCACGAGATCGCAGAGGGTAAACCCTAGAAGCTAGCCTATGGTATGATTGTTGTTGTCCTACGGACTAAACACTCCGGTTTATATAGACACCAGAGGGGGCTAGGGTTACACAAAGTGGGTTACAAGGGAGGAGATCTACATATCCATATCGCCAAGCTTGCCTTCCACGCCAAGGAGAGTCCCATCCGGACACGGGACGAAGTCTTCAATCTTGTATCTTCATAGTCCAACAGTCCGGCTAAAGGATATAGTCCGGCTGTCCCAAGACCCCCTAATCCAGGACTCCCTCACCCCCGTACTTCTCACGTGGGGGCAGAAACCGACGACTGGCCAACTCTCAGGATTCATATATAAAACGGCCGCGCAGGAGTATAAACTTTTATATAACAGGAAATAAATAATATAAATGACCTTGTTCAGACATTACAAAGGACAACATGATTTGCATTCATGGAAATATAATGTCCTTGTTGCATAGCTCCGCTGCAAGGTAGGATCCCTTCAAGACACTCTCATAATATAATTCGGGCTTGCGGTGCTCCTTCCCCTCTGGCGGCCCTTCGGTCATCAGCTTTTCAGCATCCATCTTCCCCCAGTGCACCTTTGCGCGGGTGAAGGCCATTCGCGCACCCTCTATACAGACCGACCGCTTGATGACATCAAGTCGAGGGCAAGCACTCACAAGCCACTTCACGAGCCCGAAGTAGCTGCTCGCAATCGGCTCGGCGGGCCATAGCCGGATAATCAAATCCTTCATGGCTAGTTCCGCCGCCTTATGCAGTTCGATCAGCTGTTTCAGTTGATCGACAAAAGGCACCGGATAATTCGGTGCCAAATACTGCGACCAGAAGAGCTTATCCGCAGTGTTCCTTTCTTCGGCTCGGTAGAATTGGGCGGCATCCGATATGCTGCAGGGCATCTCCGCAAATACCCCTAGAGAAACCCGAATTCAAAATTAGAAACATAATTTTCACCTCAAATACTTGCTTTACATGGAAAAAGCCTTACCCGCCGCAATCTTCCTCACCTCTTGGATCCCCTGCAGGGCACTTTGGGTTTCCCCCCGGGCATCGCTCGTGGCCTGATGCGCCTTGGTGAGTTCAGATTCTTTCTCCGTTAAACTCTGCTCCAAGGTCTCGCATTTCTTCACGGCCTCTTGTAGCTCCTGCTCAGCTTTAATAACCCTGGCCTCGTACTTCTCACGAAGAGCCTGCTCTGTGGCTGCCTTTTTCTCGGCCTCGGCCACAACCTTCTTATGGGCCTCGACTTCGGTCACCTTCCCTAGCGCAAATCATGAAGCCTATTTCATCATACTGAAAATTCATTCGCAATAAACGCGAACAAGACTTGTGCATACCTTGTTTATCTCCCAACTGCATTTTCAACTGGCCAAGTTCTTCTTTAGCCCACTCCAGACTTTGATTCAGTCCGGAGATCTCTGTAGTATGAGAGGCAGCAGCCGCTATAGACGCATGCTTATAACAGAAGAGAAATAGATGTCATTCAATGAGTCTTGCTGAGAACATAAATTTGATCCTCTGTCCGGCTTTTTATTTCACCGAACAGTGTATCAGGGGCTACTATCCATACCATGACACTCTTCGAAACCTCATACAACATACCTCAAAACCTTTTATAAGGCTGATACAGGCTCCATTCAGTCCACTCTCAGCAGACTGAATCTTCTCAATCACCGCACCCATAAGGGCACGGTGTTCATCGACGATGGAGGCGCTCTTCAGTGCCACCTACAAAGCATCCGACACCTCTGGTTGGACAGAGGTTGCCGGTATGCCCCCTCCAGCTAAGAGAGGCTGCCTGCCTGATTCTGGAGCCGTATTGGTCTCCGGAACTGCATCTGGCTGGGAGCCGAATTCAAGATGGCCCCCGCCGTCAGCTCCCATGGGAATTTTCTCCCCCATGTGCCCGGCCCCTGAAGTTTGACCTCCAGGCGCCGCCTTCACGGTCTTCTCCTCTCCTCCTTGGCCGGGGTCCCTCTGGGACAAAGCCTCGGTGGTATTCACCTATTTGAAGGAAGGGGCCTTCGGGGGCGTCTCGCTCTCCATAGCATCCGAGCTCAGTGAATCCTCTGATGAGCATTGTTCGGTACGGGACCTCGCCGGACTACAAAAATATGGCTCAGGTTAAAATACTATGCCATGACGAGTCTTGACACATAAACGTATTCGGACTGTATATACTCAGGAGTTCACCAGGGGCTGGGCCCTGGGATCCCACGCCGGGCCGCTGTCGGCGGCGGCAGTGGACTCCTCCGGAAGAGGAGCTTTTCCCCTTTTAGGCGACTCGGCCTCCAAGTGTGCGGAGGCCGTCCTCTTCTTTCTTCCCCACGCAGGGGATTCATCTTCCTCCTCCTCCTCGTCCTCTTCGGAGGCGGAACGGGCGTCAGAGCCTTTGGATATTGTGTCCGAAGTGCCGCGGGGACGAAGGCCGCCCCGGGTCTTTTTGGCCTCCTTCTCGGCCATCTTCTTTGGCACCTTGTAAGGCGCCGGGACCAGCATCTTCGTCAAAAGTGGGGCGGCCGGTTCTTCGGGCAGCGGGGCCGGACAATGGATCCGCTCCGCCTTCTTCGTCCAGCCCTAGGAGAGTTGTGGAAAACACATTAAGCGCTTCCCTTGGGTTATGCGGATAAAAAGTACGATGACTTACCGAACTTGCAGGGCGGGACAGTTGGTACCCGCGGTCTTCGGCGGAGTCCGGCCATGATTTGCTGGACTTGAAAAGCACCTTCCAGATGTCCTTGTGCAAGGAGCCGAAAAGCTCTCGTAGGGTTTGGTGCTTGGCCGGATCGAATTCCCATAGATTGCAAGTCCGGTGTTGACAAGGCAGGATCCGGCGAACTAGCATCACCTGGACTACATTGACAAGTTCAATGTTCTTGTCTCCCATATCTTTAACGCGCGTCTGGAGCACCGATAGTTTGTCGGAAGAGGACCAGTTCAGGCCCTTCTTGACCCAGGATGTAAGCCGCAGGGGGGCACCGGATCGAAACTCAGGAGTAGCGGCCCATTCCGTGCCGCGCGGCTCGGTGATGTAAAACCACTACTGTTGCCACTCCTTGACGGAATCGTTAAAGGTGCCTGTTGACCATATGACGTTGGGCATCTTGCTCACCATAGCGCCCCCACACTCGGCGTGCTCGCCGCCCACTACCTTGGGCTTCACATTAAAAATCTTCAGCCATAAGCCGAAGTGTGGCGAGATGCGGAGAAAAGCCTCGCACACGATAATAAATGTCGAGATGTTGAGGAAGGAATTAGGGGACAGATCATGAAGATCGATCCCATAATAATACATGATGCCGCGAACGAACGGGTGGAGGGGAAACCCTAGCCCGCGGACGAAGTGAGGGAGGAATACAATCCTCTCGTGGGGTTCCAGAGTAGGGACGATATGTCCCGCCGTCGGGAGACGATGGCTGATTTTCTTGGCCAGATACCCGGCCTCCCGAAGCTTTTTGATATCCTTCTCCCGGACGGTAGAGGCCATCCATTTGCCTCCTGCTCCGGATCCGGACATTTTCGGAAGGCCTTTGTGGGCAGAGAATATGAACGCTTGGGCGCTGGAGCTCGGGCGGAGGGGAATGGATCGGGAAGAAGAAAGCATGGGTGCGGAAGGGAGTCCTTATCCCCTTATAAAGGCAGCAGGGATTCTGCGCCTCCCCACTTGCCTGGTAAAACCGCTTATTCCCCAAGCGCCATAATTGATGGCGCGGTTGGGTTACCCACACCTGTATTGAGAATCCCATGAAAAGAGGGACACGATCTCTGCTTCGACAAGACGTGCCAACAAAACTGCCTCGCAACACGTGCAGTGGCAGGCGCCGAGAAACGGTTCGTCATGACTAGACCACGGCAGAACGTCACGTTAAGAAATGTGTCAGCAGATTAGATTTGTGGAAATATTATTCTCTCTACGGTGGTATGTGGAATTTGTTTTGCAGAGCCGGACACTATCCTTGTGTTCGGAATCTTCTATGGAGTATTCAGAGGAGCACTACAAAAAAATACACTTCCGTGATGATACGTGTTTGTCACAGTAGGTCGCGTTTTTTGTCATGCATGTACATCCATGACAAATTTATGACAGAATCAAGATAGTCATACCTGTGCTGTCGTAGAAGTGTTCCATGACATTACCAAAATTGTCATCACGGAAATGTCCACTTCCATGACGATAAATCGCGCGTCACATAAGTGCTTTCGTCAAGGGTGACCGACATGTGGCATCCACCATAACGGAACGCCGTTAAGCTATCGGGTCGGGTTTTGGATCCGATAACCCGTTAACAGCCCCGACCAATGGGGATTTTCCACGTGTAAAATCATCATTGGCTGGAGGAAACACGTGTCGGCTCATCGTTGGGACAGATGTCATCCACTCATTGGACAGAAGGCGCCTATGATACGTCGACACGTGGCACGGCCCAACAGAGGCCCATTCCTGTGAAAAGGCCGGCCCGTTTGACTTGGTCAAAAGGTGGCGGGCCGGCCCATGGAAAGCCTGTTAACGGCCTGTTCGCATATAGCCCATTTACAGCCCGCTAACCCAAGGCCCGTTACGCCCTATCCGAATTAGGCCCAGTAGCGTCATCTGGGCCATCCAATATGATTCCAGCCCGTTTTCACTTCTGGCCCATGTATGGCCCATGACGTCTTTCGGCCCATATGAGGCCCTATGTAACTCTTGGCCTATTAACGGCCCGTGGTGAAACTGGCCCGTAATGAACAGTGTATCACTTTACACCCATTAACGGCCCGTGGTGAAACTGGCCCGTAATGAACAGTGTATCACTTTATACCCATTAACGGCCCGTTATTCCGTTGGGCCGTTTCCAGCCCATGTTATCTTTCGGCCTTCTCAGAGCCCATTTATTCTTGGGCTCATTTCCAGCATTCGTTTACTTACGGCCCGTTACTGTCATTTTCTGCTTGTGGGCCAAATTCAGCCCGTGGTTACAGTCGGCCCGTTTGTGGTCCGTTAATACGTTGGGCCGTTTTCATAGCGTCATCAAATACGGCCTATTAACGATGGCCCGTTATGGTCGGCCCATGAACGGACGATTCCAACTCTAGCCCGTTTACGGCCATAATGCGGTCTGTTTGGCCCATGTTTGGCCAATCGATCATACGGCCCGTATAAGGCCCATTGATGATACGGCCCGCAGAAGGCCCATTGTTTCTACGGCCCGTAGAAGGCCCATTGTTTCTACGGCCCGTAGAAGGCCCACTGTTTCTACGGCCAGTAGGAGGCCCAGTGTCACTACAGTAAATATTAGCCCATGGTTATTGTGGCCTAGTTTTAAAAAATAGGTTATTGCAGCCACTAGCTAACCGCGGAAAAAGAACTGCAATGACTACAAGCAAACAAATAAACAAGACAACAAGGAAATAAATAAGCAAGCAACTAACGCTAGGCTATCACGGCTATTACACATATTACATCCACTGGGCATCAAAGTTCGCCACCAGTGCAAATATAGGGAACAAAGCAGCATATCATATACACTGGTTGTCAAAGTTGGCGACCAGCGCAAATAAACGCCGCAGCAAAACAAATCCAGAACTGAAACCACTTCAGAAGATCTCAAGAAACAATATCCTGGGTACCCATAATGCTGGCAAGATGCTTAGCAAGCTTATTAACTTTCTCTTGTTTGGCGCTTAAATCCTCCAGCGCTTGCTGTTGCACCAGAAAATATGCATCTGAATTCTGCAGGGACTTCCTCAGTCCTTCAGCTTCCTGTCGCAGCACATCTGATCGATGTCTTTCAACTTGAAGTTGAGACTCAAGAAGACGAACTGATTCAGGCAGCGAGTTCGAAGAGCTTGTGCCAGCAGTAGTGGCCAGTAACTCGAACACTACATCAAGACAGGACTTTTGGGTTCCCTCACTGTCGTCAAGATAGTTTTTATCAGCTTTCTTGGAGACCAACAGGGATGTCTCACTATCTTGAACCTTATCTGCATTACTTCCTTTACCATTGGATAACGCGGTACTGTTCTCCAATATTTTGTCCGCATTCTAAAAGAGAAACAAGCAGACACATCACATGTTTACCATGTTGTATATGAAACTCATTTTGGTAAATGAGTTCAGTAGTAAAGTGGACAGGATAACAGCATGAAACAAACATATATCTATGTACCATGGTCACTTTATGGTCTATATCATTCTAGTTTTTGTTGCCAAATCAAGATAGAGACACAGTTCAAATAATATTTGTTCAAGACAAAGCAGAATAGACAGAATATAAGTGTGGGTAACTATAGAGCAATAACAACACTTGTAATGTGCATGACATGAGAACATAACTGTTTATTCAATTGAAACTGAAATCAACATAGAGCAGGTTACAACAGCAAACCAGTTAAAGAAACAGGTTTAAAACATACCTGTTGCGCCATTGGAGTTTCAATTCCATCCTTCAAATTTGAAAATAGTTGGTATGAGTAAATACAGTAATGCAAGAGCAAAGGAGTATGAACCATAGCTACAGAACCTGACCTGAGAACAAATCTTCTTCTCCTTTAAGCGTTGAGTTGGGATTCGGAGTGGTGGTCCTCGTGCTTTGGGCACTGCAGTTCCCTTACTAACTGCTCGTGTTTGGGTGCTCTGTGGTGGAGACGGTGCTGTGTCAACTGGAACTGGGTTACTATCTGCCGGGGTTGGGGTTAGAAGGGGTGTAGCTGGTTCTCTGTCCAACTGGGTAGGGGTACAATCTGCGAGAGTCTGGGTTATGTGTGGTGGATCTGGTCCTTGGGCAAGTACAACCGTGGTTCTATCTGCATCAACTGGTAGCACTATCTTTTCTGAAGACCGTGTTGTTACTCCCTTAGATACTGCCATCACGCTCTCCAATTCAAATGGCTGATAAACAAGAAAAGTAATTGAAAGTATAGACATTGTATGATAGACAGGTGCAATGGATAGTGGGGAATAAAAGAGGGCATGAAATAATTCATATTTATGTTGTCTAACCAAACAGGATAGCATGACACAATTTCACATATATGATGGCTAACTAAACAGGATAGCATGACACAATTTCACATTATGATGGCTAACTAAAAAAGATGGAAAGACATAGTTCAAAATATGAGACTATGTAAACAGGATGACATGACATAACTATATAATGTGTTTATTAAATAGGTTGGCATGCCATAATTCACATACATTCACGGATAGAATGCCATAATTCAAAATATGATGACTGTAAACACTAAACAGGATGAGATGATATAACTATATGATGTCTTTATTAAATGGGTTGCCATGCCATAATTCAGATAGATGATGTGTATGTACTATGTAAACATGATGGCATGATATAATTCAAATATATGATTTATATAGTAAGCAAGTAAGCAGATGGCAATCCATATATGATGTAAAAACTAAGCAATGCAAGACAACATGCATGACATGGGTAATATAACCCTGCCAAGTTTGAGCATAGACCTCAGGGGGGAAATAGGACTGGTCATCAGTCTCTGAATCCTCCTCTGAGGAGCTCTCTGTAACCAGCAAGATGTCTGCTTCAGCAGGTAGCATTGTCTGCTCTGAATACCTTGTTTTCACTCCAGATACTTCCATCACCGCTTCAAATGGCTGATGCACAGGAAGAGTAGTTGAATATACAAACGTTGTCGACAAATGGAACACGTAATACAAAAAAATGATAGCATGATATAATTCACATACATGATGATTGGCTAAACAGCATGGCATTGCATAATTCACATATATAATGCCTTTGCAACAAGATAGCATTGTATAATTCACATATATAATGTCTTGCAACAAGATGGCAATGCATAATTCACATATATGGTAATTAGACACTGAACAGGTGGCATTCACACAAAGCATGTCTAAACTAATCAAATGACATAGCAATGCGAGACACCATACGCACGATATGAGCAACATAACCCTGCCAAGTTAGAGCATACACCTCGGGGGGGGGGGAATAGGACTGGTCATCTGTCTCTGAATCCTCCTCTGAGGAGCTATCCGTAACCAGCGAGATATGCGCTTCGTCAGATAGCATAGTCTGCTCTGAAGACCTTGTTTTCACTCCAGAATTTGCCATCACCGTGTCAAATGGCTGATGCACACGAAGAGCAGTTGAATGTACTAACATTGTTGACAAATGTAATATGTAACGAAAAAAAGGATGGCCTGATATAATTTACATATAAGATGACTGGCTAAGCAGGATGGCATTGCAAAATTCACATATATGATGCCTGGCTAAACAAGATGGCGTTGCATAATTCACATAAACGATGAATAAACTAAACAGATGGCATTCGCACAAAGGATGTCTAAACTAAGCAGATGACATATTTGATGTATAAAGTAAGCAATGCAAGACACCATATGCATGATATAACCAACATCAGCATGCCAAGTTAGAGCGAAGACCTCAGGGGGTAAATAGGAGTTGTCTTCTCCTTCTGAATCCCCCTCAGAACAGATATCTTCCTCTCGATTACAATCCGAAATGCGTGGAGGGGGGCTGCCTTTGCGCCTACCATGGAGCGACGTCTGCATGAAATTTTATTGCCACGCAAGGCTCGTCTCTTTTGCTCTACATGTTCAGTTCCATTGTTTACAATAACTGTCATGCATAGGAATAAAACATAGTGAGATTATGTAAGGAGTGCATGCAGAAATCCAGAGTGATGGTAGCAACCTGTGGATAGACCCAAAACCAATAATAGCAGGCAGATAATGGCTTCAGTTAAAAAATACAGATAATGGCTTCTTTACTGTTTGTTTCCCACCCAACATGAAACTCATAGTAGACACCGGAGATTAACCAGATAGTAGATAGATACTATTGATAGCGGCCCCGATATGTACCCCACAACCATTTAAAAACTCAAGTTTGACCATTAGTTTGGAGCTGACTCAGAGTCTAATCGGTGAACAGGACGATAAAGTAGCATGTAATATTAAGCGATGCATAACGTAAGCAGACACGAAAGAGTGCGACCTCTCTTGCGGACCCGTGTAGTCCTCGAGGTCATCTGCTCGGTTGATGATGGTAATGCAGTTTTCATGGCTGCCAGCGGCGGGGAAGAAGATCTGAGGCGGCGAAAGACAGTCTGGAGGCCGGATCCCTGCTGTGCTGGACCCTTCTGTCGTTGGAGCAGCTGAGCTGGGGTGGACGACGGCGCAGCAGGAGCGGGACAAACCACGCAAGGTTTTCTTTGACAACTATCTGTAAGAGAAGTAATTCTGTAAGGGCTCGTTTGAATTGGAGGATTCCAACAATGCAGGGATAGGAAATAGACAGGAATAGGATAGGAATGCACGTGCAAAACAGAGAATTTAAAAACACAGGATTTCTGCCAATCTGGGTGTTTGATTCACAACAATTGGAAGATCACAGGATGCAAAGAAGCATGGTGAGATTAAGTCAAACCACAAGAAAATGTACGGTTATAATGCTATTATGCTACTATCTCTTAGTCTTGTGCTTCATGAATAGGAATTTGAAAAGGAGGACAAGTGAAAATTAAAATTCCTACGTTTTTTCTTTCAAGGAGACACTAAAGGAACAAATCCGTGTGCTCAGTGGACAATATATATAACATGTAGAGTAAAAAAGAGATGCAACAAGTGTACAACCTCTTTGGCGAAGCCATGTCGATCTCAGCGTGATTGGGTTGGCCGGTGAGGATGCTCCGGCTGACTTTGCTGTCGGAGGAGGGGAAGAAGATCTTAGGCGTCTGGAGATGGAGCCCGAGGTACTGCTCCGCTGTGATGGAGGGTTTCGTCGTTGGAGCAGCTCCGGTGAGTTGTACGACGCCGAGGCTGAAGCAGGACAAGAGAGACAACGAACAACGTTAACCTGAGTGGAATTCTAATAGCATCTCCAATACATGACGTAAAATACATAACCACAAAGTGCTAGATGTAAAATACATCAGCCGCTCATCTCTGAACTTAACTGTCGAAACTGAACTTAACTGTCGAAACTGAACTTAACTGTCGAAACTGAACTTAACTGTCGAAACTGAATTTTGCTGTCGAAACTGAACGCACTAGCAAGGTGAGGCTACACGTCGGTCGACTGACTTTTTCATCTCTGGTCAGTCGATTTTGCAGCCGTTGGATACGAAATCAAGGGCCTGCGGTTCATCTTCAACCTCCACCCCCTGAGCCGCCAGCCACCACCGGCCAAACAGCAGCCCCCCGCCGCCCGCGGCCGGCGGTGCGCCGCCCCGCCCGCCCCGAAAACACTCCCCACCGCCGGTCCGCCGCCGCCCCGGCCATCCCTCTAGGCCCCCCCCGTGCCGAGCTTTTTCTCCGGCGATCCCCACGCCACCGCCCCGCCAACGCCCCGCCACCGCCGGCGACCACCGCCCCCATCCTGAACCCTAAGATAGATAGTGGGGTACCTCTCCGGCGAGCCCCCCTCCCCGCTGCGGCTGGTTCTTCCTTCACCCCGGCGAGCCCCCCCCACCCCCTGAAAATCGACTGACCCAAAAGTCGATTCAGTCGACTGAAGTGTAGCTAAATCGGAGCAGCATCGCAAGCAAGAGCAAGAGCGAGAGCAGCAGCGCGAGCAAGAGCAATAGCAAGAGCAGACCAGGCAGGGGACCGAGAGCAAGAGCAGAGCAGCAGCGCGAGCGAGAGCTAAAGCAGCAGCAGCTCCTACTGATGTGGACGTCGCCGCCGAGGGAGCGACGCCGTGGAGGAAGTGGCCGGCGACGCCGCCGTGGATGGAGCCGCGCCGTGTCGGCTCGGGACCGAGCGCCGGCAGCACCGTGAGATCGAATCAAGAAGAAAATGCGGCGATTAGTGTACAACCTCTTTGGTGGCGCCGATTAGGCCGCAGCTTCATCCGAGGAAACGGTGATGATGATGCTCTTCCGGTGGTGCAGGTGAAGACGGCGGTGTGGGAATGGAGGTGGCGCGAAAGACGAGGGGAACGTCGGGGCAGCTCCTTGGAGGTGGAGGACGGGGTGGCTGAACCGGCGGGACGATGAGATCGACGACGGATCCTCATCCGGTACGGTGGATGAGGGACGTCGAGGTGTTGCTGTGGACGACGTCGTCGGGGAAGAGGCTCCGGCTGGGTGGCGGACGGAGCAGGGTGTGGGGTTTCGTCGCGGGTTTTCGCGGCCTCGGTGTACGAATGGGTGGGCGGATGGGATGGCAGTGGGGAACCATGGCTTAGAGACGCGCTTGTCCGAAATGTGGGGTAAGTTACGAAAGTACCCCCACCGATTTGAGGCGGTTCTTTCGGTTCAGGGGTACCACGGGCATTTCGCGTGTCGGGATTTCACAGGAGGTGGGAGTTTTCGCGCGCGTTGTAATTTCGGAATAGCAAGGCGCGGGTTGAGATGGAGGGAGTTGTCGGAGCACAACGAGACAAAGATATATCTTAAATATTTCGGGCTAACAAGGCGCGGGTTGAAATTTCCGGACAAGCCTAACGTGTACTGTACCAAATCAATGCGCACTACAAATGTCATTCAAAACTTTGAATTCATGTTATGTTCAATTAAAATATTTCGCTACGTGTATAATGCATGCAACCTACTACTCAAATGAACGTTTTAGTGCATTCCAAACGTATATACTACCGCTTCAATATGAACTAAATTTGAATTCGTTTCTCTATTTGAATAAGATCTACAGTAATGATTGTTGTGAAGTCAAAGCATTTGAATTCGTTTCTCTGTTTTAATAAGATCTACAATCATCATTATTGTCAAGTTAAACCATCGTTTGTGTATTATCTTCACAGCACACCACATGATTAGTCTCGAGTTACATATGAACTATGTGTACTATATGAACTCGAACTAGATTTTTTGAATCCACTTTATTTTGATTTCAAATCACATTACATTTCTAGCTCTAGCTAGATCTTCATAATCTAAACCATGTCTCATATGTATAATGTGTTTATCACATTATGTATGGTGCCCCGCCCCCTACGCCTACAAGTATTTAGATGTGAGTTGCAAACACCACACATTACCACAAATTCAAATAAAATGTGAGAATGTTCGATATATAGTATTGTTTAGATTGTTCGATATTTAGTTGTAAGCTGCAAACGCCACACATTATCACAAATTCAAATAAAATGTGAGATTGTTTGATGTATAGTATGGTTTAGATTGTTCGGCATTTAGCTGTGAGTTGCAAACGCCATGCATTATCACATTATGGTATAACATGTGCACAGCACGTGTATCACCGCTATATTCATGCATGCAATGTTTAAAACACTATGATCTCCTATTCAAATATATGAATCCGCTTTCATATCAAATTATGATCTTTGTTAGTCTCTTACACCCACACAATCCTCTAACCTTTGTAGCTACCACTAACTTTCTCTCGTGCATGCACACGCCCTCCTCGCCCTCCCCCTCCCTCGGCATTCTATCCACCGGGCACATTCATTTTTTCTTTAGGTCGTTCTCCCAGAGTCTCCACAACTCCTTTCCGACACACACCGATCGATAAACCTCTCCAGCGATGCCTGCCTACAACATACACACACACCTTCAATCTCCTCCTTTATGTGTCCTTGCCTCGTGTCTCTCATACGGTCAGACACACGTGTAAACTCTCGCCCCTCTTTTCATCGATCTCACAACCGCACACTCCTCCCCCTATCTAGCTAGTAGTTGGGCCTCTCGCACCACCTCCTAGCTCCATTCTCTCTGTCTATCCGTCTCGCTGGGCCTTATTTGCCTCTAACAAATGGACGTACACCGACCGATCTCTCGCTATACATATAGCTAGCTAGGTCCTTATAACTCGTTTTTACCCACACGTCAATCGATCTACCTCATTAGTTGTGTCTCTCCCTTCCTCCGACAAACAACAATTGATCTACCGATCTAGTTAGGTTTGCTTACCAAACACATGGTTCCCCTTCATCATCCATGGATGCGTCCCGACAGATCTATCACGCACAGGCACACACAGAAACACATCCCCACTCTTATTGATAACATTGCAGTTCCACCCTCAGTTTGTCTAGTAGGCCTCTCCCACCATCTTTGAGAAGCAACTCCATCACCCATCCAGCACTCTACCCCTCTCCCTCCCTCTCCCCCCCTCTCTCTCTCCTCTCTCTCTCTGTCCCATCATATTTCCCGTCCTTCAGTTATGTATGGATGTCGACCGATCTCCCTCAAGACATAGCTGGGTCTCTCCTTCTCAACACATATACGAGTCGTTCTACCTCTATAGTTAGGCCTCTGCCTACCCCTCCCCCCCCCCCCCCACACACACCGATACATCGAGCGCTCTAGTCATGTCTCCCTGCCACACACAAACTTGACATGTGCCCTCTAACGTTCTGGTAGGCCAGTCGCCCTATATCTTTGACTTGCACACACACACAATTTCGATGGCTCTCTTCATCGATCTCGCACCCACCCACTTGATCCTCTCTTCGACTCTATCGATAGCTATGACCCCTCCCTCTCTTCTCGTGGATTGCCCGACCCTCTATGTATGATATGGATAGGCCTCCATTTCACACACATTGCATGCAAAATTTGTTTGAGATGTCATCGACACATATTCCCACAAATAATTCACGAAATCAACCCCCCACCCCACCCCCACCCCAAAACAAAAAACACTCACGAACGCGGTTTGTATCTCTCACACACACCCACGTAGGTGGGGGACGTGCACGAAGAGAAGAGGTGCATGCACGGCGCACGTACTCCCGTCTCTTTCCCAACCACACCCGCGCGGGTACACGGTGGAGCTCATTTCTGTACGAAAAAGGCAGCCCACGTGGTAATTTGGCACGTGTACTGGTTGTCCACTTGGTGGAGGGAGGATCGTCTACCACGGGTGAACAAACAAATTGCGACTTGACGTGTTATGTTAAAAAAGAGGCAAACCATGTGGGGCCTACCTTAGAGGCAAGGCTCTATACACTGGAGTACTTTTGATGTGTCCCGTCAACTCGCAGAACGAGGAGAAGCTTGCTTAGTACGCCGTCTCCCCCGCCCACGGGCGCGGTGGCTCGCAGGATGAGGTGAAGCTTGCTCCGCCTTACGCCCGCTCCCTCGCCCATGCGCGCGGTGGCTCGCAGGACGAGGAGAAAAATTTACTACTCCCTCCGTTTACTCCTCGTCCCTACTACCTTGGTTATAGAGATTATATCATATTGTTTGGAATATATATGTCCTTTAGTAGATTTCAATATGAACTACTAGTACATACTCCAAACACTGATGTATATAGACGTATTTTAGAGTGTAGATTCACTCATTTTGCTCCGTATGTAGCACTCTCCCTCGCCCCTCGACCCTCGCCCACGTGGTGGACGTGCAGCAATTCATTCGGTCTCATATAGCCAGAACGATATATACTGCACTACCATTATTGCTCGACTTCCCGAAGAGGCGAAGAGCCAATCGCAAGGTTAATATTTTGGAGATGCCAAGCGCAAGGTTATAGGAGAACGAGTAGTAGGTGCCGCGTCATTTATAAATAAAGTTTTTTTTCTTCAGTGGCACGTACGCAATATGATAGGTTCATATGGAGAGAAAAGGAAACCGCTCCACTATATACATAGTCAGGACGGGCCAGCCTACACGGTTGCTTGCTGGGGTTGCTCTCTTCACACTCTCTCGCACAAAACGACTGTGGCCACATCTCTAACATCCCGGCGGATCACGTCCGCTTGGGGAAGGGGTGGATGCTTAGTGTAGATGCGGTGGCCGTCGCCGACGGCGAAAACCCACTGTCGGCACGTCCCGATCAGGGGTCCCCGCCGTTCTCTCTCACAAAGCCGGTGAGGTTGCCTTCGTCCCTTGCTCACTGCCGCGACGTGGGCAGTTGCCGCCTCCCGCCGCCCTCCTCAAGGTTGAGCTACGTCCCTCAGGTACAACTCCCTTTACAGCCGGCTTGCACCACTGCTCCAGCTGCCCACATCACTCCCTGTGGATATTTCTCTACTTCTTTGCCCCGCACATACCTCTACTGGCTTCTACGTACTGTATTTGTGATGAGTTTATGTCTCATCAACTAGTCCCAGTAATCTTATTCTAATCACGCTTCTTCAATTTCTTTGCCACAGGGATGCTCATCTCGATTTTGGTGAAACTGCACAAAATGATCCGATGGTCAAAAGGTTGCAAACTTCATTTATTAGGAAGCTCGAACGTTGCCAGCAAATTGAAGCCTGGTCAGGGTTCACGGTTCAAGGGCTAGGGACTGCATGGATCGTTTTTTTCTTTAGCTGCCTCTGTTCCAAAATAAGTGTCAACTTTAGTAGTAGTACAACTTTGTACTAAAGTTTGCACAAAGTTGAGACACTTATTTTGGAACGGAGGGAGTACATATTTGCTATGATCTGTCAATCATTGAGATGCAATAGCATGCATGTTAGTCTCCTTTGTATTTGATGAAATGTTGCAACGGGCAACCTTGGACGCAAGATACATGTAACAGAAGCTGGAAGCTTCATAGCATTGTACAAATTTATCTCGCTGATAAATTACAGTACGTACTATACTAGTACTTCCTCCGTTCCTAAATATAAGTCTTTGTAGAGATTTCACCATGAACCACATGCGGATGTATATAGATGCATTTTAAGTGTAGATTCATTCATTTTGTTCCGTATGTAGTGGAATCTCTACAAAGACTTATCTACTAGTAATAGCTAGCCCCCACTACTAGGAATTCTCTATCCTCTCCTTGAGCCACATCATCAAAATTGATGTAGCCGTTAGATGAAGTAAATCAGTCCATAATAGCCGTCTGATCTAGACGTTGAGAGGCTCCGCACTAAGCCACATGCAAGCATGCAGAAATACCGTGGCACATGCATGTGAGTGGGTTTTAAATCACATCAACATGTCTGCATGCAAGCATGCACCGGTAGCATGCATGTAAGTGAGCTTTTAAGTCCCATTAACATGTCAAAAAGAAAAATATAATCCCATTATGCAGTAGGAGTTGGCTGATCTTTTTTCCTTACGTGGGATGATCTAAATGATGATGGGAGTTTATTTAGTTTGGCTACCACATTTGTCATGCGGTTATAGAGTTTTTTTAGTTCTATGAAATCGATAATTTTGCGCAGAGAGATATACCGCTGTTCCGCGGCAACGCGCGGGGACTCATCTAGTAATATTTAGGAACGGAGGGAGTACTATGTAAAGAGTTAGGTGTCGCACGGTGATAGTGTGAGGTGGGCCATGTAATCACTGAGCCTGTGTGTTTTCACTGCTCTTGCACGCCTCCGCTGTAAGAATGGAGAAAATTGTAATCTAGTAGTAGTACCTCCTTTCGCCGAAAGCGTGGGACATCCAGCAGTCCTACCACCTCAGTAATAAAGACCAATGAGCCGTCAAATCACATAGACCCAGCAGTAAGTTGGACGGACGAAGCAACCATCACTCTTGCGCCAGTGAGAGGTCGCGTCCGCTCTGCCCGGGCATGAATGCGGCACCGATTCTTTGGAGCGGCGCTGACCGTTTCGGGCGGGAAGCGCGCGCGGGCGATGGAGGGGCTTTGGGTGGGCCAGGCTGGTCAGGAGCGGGCGTGGCAGCTGTCCACATGTCCCTACCGGACACGCCCGGAAACGAGAGGATGCACCGACTCTCGCGGCTAAAATCGTACTACACTACACAACATCTCTCTGTAGGAGTAGGTCGATCTGTCGCTCTCTCTAACACACACATGCTGTTAAACACACACACACACACGCACACGCACGCACCTTGGTCCCGTTGCACCTTCTAACGTGACTTATTACACCTAGACGGAGGGAGTAGTAAGTATACGAGATACGGTGGCACACTGACTTAAGTCGAATACAAGTGCCCAAAATTTGTGTGCATGTTATAATAAGGATTCACTTAAAATAGTACGTGAGCGAACAGAGGGATCAATTGGACAGTGTTCCCGAGCAGTAGCGAGATGTGTGAGGTAAGATACACCGCTGGCGCTTTTAATTTTTCTTATTAATTTGTTTGTTTCACCCTCTGACTGGTGGGACCCAACGTACTACGTGGAGAGAGGTAAGGTGACTAAGGCTGCATTATTTCTGCACCACTGTGGATAGTCTTACCACCAAAGCCACATGACACGATTATGATTGAAATCCCAATGACTCCCACACACAAAAAAACACGGCATGCTTGTCACACGAATGCAGGAATGTATAAAAGGTTATTTCCCTCTCGTTGAACATAACGGGAGGGTTGTGTAGCTGGTTAGCCTGTTCGCTCATCAAACTTGAGGTCTCGGGTGGATTCTTTGACTGGTCAAAATGTTTTCTAGGGTTTGCACGCTTCACACTCTCTCTCCAGTATATATATACACGCTGGAGCCTCAGCGCTTGTAGTTGCTCTCTTCACACTCTCTCGCCCTCTCCCGCTGGAGCCTCAGCGCTTGTAGTTGCTCTCTTCACACTCTCTCGCCCTCTCCAGATCTAAACAAGACTTCGTTGGCCTCTCTCTTCCCCTCACTGCTGCTCAAAGAGCCGGCAGGATCCGTCCGCCGGGAAGGGAAGGAGGCTTAACGCTGTCGCCGTCGGCGAGGGACTACCGGCGCAGCTGTTCACTTTCCACCCAGCGGCGGCGCGGGAGGGCCTCCGACCCCTTCTTCTTCGCCGCCGTCCCGTCGCCCACCGAACCACGCCCCAAGAACCTTAAGGTATAATTTACTTACTCCACATGCATTGCTCTAGCTGCATGTATACCATGAATCTAGGACGTGGTTCAAAGAGGAAAGGAGTGGGGAAAAGTAGTGGGAAAAGTTGTATATAGCATGAATCTAGGACGTGGTTCAAAGAGGAAATGAAGGGGGAAAGTTGTATAGCATGAATCTAGGACGTGGTTCAAAGAGGAAAGGAATGGGGGAAAGTTGTGGGGAAAGTTGTATCGCATAAATCTAGGACGTGGTTCAAAGAGGAAAGGAAGGGGCGAAAGTACTAGTTCAAAAAGGAAAGGAAGGGACAAGGCTGTAGAGTTTGAGCAGGACTAGATTTGTTGTGCTCACATAGGGAAAGGTGTCTAAAGATAACAAAACTGGGACCAACACAAATTTGCTCCTTGGTTGTTCGTTCTTTGTTGCAACAGACTGTGCATGACCACAGTACATCGGTAGATGCACATGGTGCTGGTGCGTCCACTGTCCCGTGCAAATCATTAGCTGTTGTTAATCTAAGGCCCTGTTTGGTTAAAAACTCCCTAGTCCCTACCTGCTTGGTTCCAGGGACTAAACATGGACTAGAGGTTATTAAATGACATGCTAAAAGACCATGTTACCCCTAGTAATGAACTAATAGAGACAAGGTGCGATGCGTGGCAGGGGCAACTGTTGGAAAAAGTCCCAAAAAGACTCCCTCAGAGTCTTCTTTCTTTAGTACCAAATGCCCACTTTTAGTCCCTAAAAGTCCATCCTGTTTGGTTTAGATGGGACTGACACGGAGTTTTTTTAGTCCCTACACCAAAATGTCCCCGTAAACAAACACCCTCTAATAATGCCGCTGGAAAATTGATGCAATGCCACAGTTAAAAGCAAATTACATGTTTAATGAATTTTATTGTTAATATAATCTCTATGTTAATATTAATCAATGCCACCGTTTGTGAAATGCTACTGTCTTGCTTTCTTTCCCATTTAGATAAGGTAGATGCTTCTTTTTGTTGGCTTCTGTGTCATCCACCGTTATTGACCACTAATTGTTTCCTTTGCACCTCTGTGTAAACAGGGTTATCTACTTCACCTCGTTGCCATTGTGACCTTTTGTTGCACTGCACAAAACACTTTTGTTTTAAGAGTGTTTTGTGCAGTTCAACCGAAATGTCACACCGACAACGTTGCTTGATTGCTTGATCTTAGTGGAACTCCACAAGAGGAGATCTTACTTCCTATCCGTTAAGGCGAATTTGGTTTAGATCTTCTTCTTATGAGTTTTTTGAATTCTGCATCATGAGAGGCCAGTACTAGCCTTCTTTCACATGATTCTGCAGTGTGCTTTCATATGTTGTGCTACTTGTACGATAATGTTGCTTGATTTTAGTGAACTGCACAAATGGAGACAAGACTTCCAATCTGTATGTGCACCGTAATATCCCATTGAGGTAAGATAAGGATATTTCACAAGGAGCAGTTGAAGGATGGTTACATTAATCCCCACAAGACCAAACTAACTTCAGCTCAGAAGGACTGACAGATCTCCATTTTTTTGCTGTGATGCGCGAGTACAATGTTGTTCTAGGATTCTTTCTGGTGAGTTCCATTTTTCTAAAAGTGTGCTCTACATGGACCATGTATGTGCCTATTGAAACTGTCAATTCATAGTACAGTTTGCTTTATACTAATCACTTTTTTGTATTTGTGCAAACAGGGGTGCTCAGCTTGATTTCAATGGGAACTGCACAAAATGTTCATGAATACATCGAATCATTCATTTCCACCACAAGAAAACATATAAGGGCGAAATCATACAAGCTACGCGCGAATTTGGTTGATTTTGGTGGAACTGCACAAAAAGAACAGCTGGTTTATTTAGCACGAGGTGCCATGTCAATGTCCGAACTGATGGCAAACCCTGCTCATTCCACAATCGTAGGCATTTGATATTTTGGAATGGGACAACCTTGTCAAATTTTGCTCATTGGTTTTAGCAAGACATGCGTTTGATATTTTCGAATGGGACGCCCTTTGCTGTCAGCAGCGTCGATCAATTTTTTCTTTATTATTTAGTTGTGAAGTAAATATTACCTCTAACATGTGAGTCGCTGAGATGCATAATCATCGATTGTTTTGAATGTTCTCTATGAATTGCCAGGCCTGTGTGTTTGATTGCAATGTACAGAAACGCTCAAAAGCTGCTCAAACTCTTTGTACTCCTTCTGTTCCTTTTTACTTTGCACATTGTGAAAGTGCATACTTTTTTGTATAAGATTGGTCAAAGTAGAGATACTTTGACTGCAGACAAAACTTGTATGCAGACTAGAAAGGACCGGAGGGAGTACATGTGAAACTGCTGCAAACGAGGTGATCACCTTTGGAATAATGCTAGTACGTATTGTTTTGCATGTTCATCCAATGCCAGTGATACAGGAATTCAAACTAATCGAAATAAATTCATTCATACACGGTCGGATTTCATATAAACATGCCGGATTTCATTACATTTCATACATTCTTCAACTAAAAAGGGGTGCGCTGGAGGTATAATTAATTAACCGAAGCTACCCACCTGTGTCCCGCTGAGCTGAACAGAAGCTTCAGTGACTTAACTGCAGGTGCAGTTGCGTAACTGACATGTGGCCTGTTGGGCCCACGTGTCAGTCAGCCAACTACACCAGCAGTTCAGTACAAGCAGCGTTCTTCTCCAGCACAGCTCTCCGACTCCACGTCGCCGCCAAGAAGCTAACCGGCCGTCAATGGTCAACCCGCCTAGCTTGGCTTCAACCGGAGGGTAGCAGTGGTGGCCTTACTTGGACCCGAGCGGCGGCGACCTACGGTGTTCTACTCTTCCTTGTTTTCTGTGTGGCGCGGCCTCGTTGGCAGCGGGGCGGGGCCTCGGCGGAGCCGGCGATGTCCTCTGTCTCGTTGCCGGCGGGCGGCGCCTTAGCAGAGCGGTGGAAATCCTCCCCCACGATGCCGGCAGGGTGGGGCCTCGGCTGAGCTGGCGATGTCCTCTGCCTCGTTGTTGGCGGGGCGGGGCCTCGGCGGAGCCGGCGGTGTCCTCTGCCTCGTTGTTGGCGCCGCGGGGCCTCGGCGGAGCAGGGCCACGTCGACGCCAGCGGAGCGAGGACTTGTCGGAGCCGGCATTGTCCTCTGCCTCGTCCTCGATCTCGCCAAACAGCGCCTCGCCCGCTTCATCGCCCTCTTTGCTAGCCTCTTTGTAGGCGGCCACAACCTCCACCACCCGCATGCGGTACCGCCAGCGCTCGAGGCGGCCCTTGCGGGCGGAGCGGTACGAGTCGAGCAGCGCCTCCTCCTCCGCCCGCTCCACACCGATCTGCTCCTCCGCCTGCAGGTGCTCCTGGAGGAGATGGTGGTTGTAGGTGGCGTCGGCCTGCGCCTCCCGGAACTGCTCCTCATGCATCTGCCTCACCCTGTCCATATATTGGGCACGGGCCTCGCCGATGGTCATGGTGCAATGCACCAGCGAGGATGGCGCGGAGGAGGAGGTTGGCGCCGGATCGTCGACTACCATGTTCTCCATTGGGACGTCGTCGTCCTCCGGCTGCCTGCCGGCCAGCCGGTCGGCAGCAATGGCTGCCATCTCCTTGTGGTCCGTCGTCCGCCCGTCCCGAAGAGCGCTGGAGCGCGAGGAAGCCATGGTGCGGATGCGGATGACTGCGGCTATGGCCGGCGCAACAGTTTATATAGCAATGGTGGGTGGGCGGAGGGACGGACGTGTGGCGCCGGAGTAGCCGCCTCGGCAACCGCGTATCATTAATGTGGGCGACAGATGGACGGACGGACGACACTTGTGTCGTTTGAAGGCGGAGCAATCGCCTGCACCGGGAAGCGGGGCGGGTGGTGCTGACTGTTTCGCGCGGAAAGCGTGCGCGGGCGAGGAGATGACTTTACTTGGAGAGGATGACAATGGGGACCCACCAGGTCCATAGCCTCACGTACGCAAGTGCCTCCTTATTATGTATATATATATATAACTATAATTTATTTTGCTTCCTCCTGGTTTCCTAACATCACAGTCCCACACCATTGTCAACCTATGTAGTAGTCAATAAACGAGAGAATTGCACAAGAAGCGGCCGACAGCTGGGACCAAGCAGCTCGAGAAGTATTTGTGTTTTTGAGGTGTGAGCACTGCAGAGTTTTTCGATGTTTAGCCCAGATATTAATTTTTCTCCTCTGAACAACAACGAAAACATCGCTGCAGGTGTTAACTGGGCGGGCTGTGGCCCGTCTAGCCCAGGCCAGATATCCAGCCCAGATATTAATTTTTTTCAAGCTGAAAATGGCTAGCCCAGCTATACTTTTTTTAGGAATACTCAGGCAAGGTCAAGTTGTTATTCTCCGCCCCGCTGGGCTGCAAATCTTTCCTAGGAGGGATGCATTAGGCTTAACAAGAAAATGGGCTTTGAAATAATAAATGGGATGTAATTATAAAAACTGGGCAGTAACTATAAAAAATGCACCAAACACGTGATTACTTTATAAAATATTATTTTTGGATATTGAAAATTTTAATTTCATTAATTGTTGCGAGCGCAATGTTTCGTTGGATTTTTACGTAATATAAATTTATATTGAAATTGTATTTAATCTGACTAGAAATTTTGGGATAAAAATATTTCGGATCCCATCAAAATGTGGGAAATTTTATTGAATTCTGTTTTGAACGGTTGGTTGAAATGGGCTGTACTTTTAACAAACTGTAAATGGGCTGTAGTAAATTCCATTAGAATTCAAAAATGGGCTACACATTCTTACAAATCTCAAATGGGCTATAAGTTCTCTGCCACACACTTCTGGCCTTACTAAGTTGACGCGTCCCCTAAAAAAACAGAGTTGACGCGTATGCAAGGCTTTGTCAACTTATAGTCAACACACGGTTCTAGCAGCAGTGGTCGTTGGATGTCCATCCAACGGATGCCGTGCTTTTTCTTCAATCTCGGATATTCTAGCTTCACTCGCCCAAAAAATGATTCCTCCCCCTGACATCTGGGGCGCACCGTTTCGGAAGCTGACCTGTGGGCCTACCAAGTTGACGTACCAAGGGCTTTGTCAACTTAGTCAATATAAATGATTCTAGCTGCGGTGACCGAACAATGTCCATCCAACGGTCGTCGTGCTTCTTCAACCTCTGGTCTTCTTGCTCCCGCCACCCAAAGCAGCGCCGGTCGTGCCGCCTGCTCCTGCCTCCGTGGCCGGCTGTGCTGCCGCGGAGGCCTCACCGCCCCCTACTACTCCCACCGCTGGCCAGGCCATCCCTCCACTCACCCACACCCCCTGTTATTCTGCGGCGACGGCAGCGCAGCCGAACCAGTGAACCCTCGTACTCCTTTCCGCGTGTGCATCCACTGTCGCGTCTTCCCCGGCTCCGTGTCGTCCCCTTCCTAGGCCTCGCCGTCGTCCACCGCCCTGGTGCTCTCGGCGCGGCATGGTCAACGTGGTCAAGGAACGACTTCCATCGGACGTGGACTGTACGTGGAGAGGCTGACAGCTGGGTCCACGGCAGCCGCAAGGAAGTGCCTCCTTATTACGCGGAAAATAATTATTCCTCCACCTGACAACGATGACCCACCGGACGGGCCACCAGTATTTTGCGAAAAAAATCGTTTCCCCCTGACAGCTGGGACCCACCAGACGGGCCACCGTATTTCATGAAAAAAACGTTCCCCACGCTGTCAGCTCGGACCCATAGGAAGTGCCTCCTTATTACGCACAAAAAAATGAATACTCCCCCGGCTAGCTGGGACCCACCTTGGTGGGAGGCTGACTTGTGGGCCTACTAAGTTGACGGGGACGAAGGGCTTTGTCAACTTAGTCAATATGAACGATTCTAGCTCCAGTGACCGTACGTTGTCCATCCAATGGCCGTAGTGCTTCTTCAACCTCTGGTCTTCTTGCTCCAGCCGCCCAAAGCAGCGCCGGTCATGCCGCATGCTCCTGCCTCCCGTGGCCGGCTGTACTGCCGAAGAGGCCTCACCGCCCCCTACTATTCCCACCGCTGGCCAGGCCCTGCGGCGACGGCAGCCTCACACCGCAGCCGAACCAGTGAACCCTCGTACTCCTCTCCGCGCGGGCTTCCACTGCCGCGTCTTCCCCGGCTCAGTGTCGTCCCCTTCCTAGGCCTCTCCGTCGTCCACGGCCGTGGTGCTCTCCGCGCGGCATGGTCAACGTGGTCAAGGAACGACTTCCATCGGAAGAGTACTGTATGTGGAGAGGCTGACAGCTGGGTCCACGGCCACAACCCAGTTTTTTTGTGATTTGCCAAGTAAGTCGCTTCGTCAGGCCTGTTGGGCTGCAAATCTTTCAAGACGAGGAGAGCATTCATTTGGCTAGCTGAGAAAATGGCCCATCAGTAATGAGAAATGGGATGTACATTTTTAAAACACATCAAACCGGCAATTAGTTTCAAATATCTTTTTTTTATTTCAAGATTTTAAATTACATTAATTTTTATGCGTGGAGAATTTGTTGGATTTTATATTGATATACATTTATTTTTAAAATCAGTTTGAATGTGAGTCGAAATTTCGGGATTAAAAACAGTTCGAACCGCACCGAAATATGCAAAATTTCGTATAATTTTTTAACCGTGGCCACAATATGGGCTGTAATGCTAACAAAAAGAATATGGGCTCCAAAAAAATCTCAAGAATTAGCAAATGGGCTGTAAATTATTAGAAATAATGGCAGATGGGTTGTATGCTATTTTCCACAGATTTGAGGCTTTCCTAAAAAAGAGTTGACGCACAAGCACTGACTGTTGGATGTCCATCCAACGGCCGTCGTGCTTCTTCAATCTCTGCTCTTCCTGCTCCAGCCGCTCAAACAAGTGCCGGCGGGACTGCCTGCTCCCTCCTCCCCGCGGCCGGCTGTGCTACCGCGCACGCCTAACCGCCCCACCGTACTCCCATCGCTGGCCTAGCCATCCCTCTACTCACCCACACCTGCTGTTATTCTCCGGCGACGGCAGACGAACCAGTAAACCCTCGTACAGTCGTACTGCCCTCCGCGTGGGAAACAACTGCCGAGTCTTCCCTGCCTCCGTGTCGTTCCCTTCCTAGGCCTCGCAATCGTCCACCGCCCTGGTGCTCTCGGCACGGCCTGGTCAACGTGGTCAACGACCGACATGCATCTGAAGTGGACTGTACGTGGAGAGGCTGACAGCTGGGTCCACGGCCGCACGCAAGGAAATGCCTCCTTATTACGCGCAAAATAATGATTCCTCCACCTGACATGAGGGACCCACCGAAAGGGCCTCTGTATTTCGTGAAGAAAACGTTACCGCCGCTGACAGCTCAGACCCACCAGCTATATCTTCGCACGCAAGGAAGTGCCTCCTTATTACGCACAAAAAAATGAATACTCCCCTTGCTAGCTGGGATCCACCATGGTAGGAGGCTGACTTGTGGGCCTACTAAGTTGACTGGGACGGGGGCCTCTGTCAACTTTAGTCAATATGAACGATTCTAGCTCCACTGACCGTACGATGTCCATCCAACGGCCATAGTGCTTCTTCAACCTCTGGTCTTCTTGCTCCGGCCGCCCAAAGCAGCGTCGGTCGTGCCGCATGCTCCTGCCTCCCGTGGCCGGCTGTGCTGCCACGGAGGCCTCACCGCCCCCTACTATTCCCACCGCTGGCCAGGCCCTACGGCGACGGCAGCCTCACACTGCAGCCGAACCAGTGAACCCTCGTACTCCTCTCCGCGCGGGCTTCCACTGCCGCATCTTCCCCGGCTCCCCGTCGTCCCCTTCCTAGGCCTCGCCGTCGTCCACCGCCCTGGTGCTCTCGGCGCGGTGTGGTCAATGTGGTCAAGAAATGACTTCCATCGGATGTGGACTGTACATGGAGAGGCTGACAGCTGGGTCCACGGCCGCAGCAAGGAAGTGCCTCCTTATTACGCGGAAAATAATGATTCCTCCACCTGACAGCTGGGACCCACCGGACGGGCCACTGTATTTCGTGAAAAAAATGTTTCCCCCTGACTGCTGGGACCCACCAGCTACATCTTCGCACGCAAGGAAGTGCGTCCGGGCAAATAAAACGATTCACCCCCTGACTGCTGGGACCCACCAGCTACATCTTCGTAGGCAAGGAAGTGCCTGACAGTCGGGACCCACCTGGTCGAAGCGTATGTAGTGTTGTCATTCTGGTCGCGAACGTGTACGTACATATATACTGGTGGATGTAGAGGCGCGCACGTGTCGTAGTAGAGGCGCGCACGTAACATGTACACGTACGTACAGCGGCCAGTGTGCAAGAAAGAAAATACGGCCACGTACGTACATACGGGCAGGGTCTCGAATGCCTACTCGCGCATACGTACGGCCAGGGCTCGTGTACATGGCTGGGTCGGAACGGAGAAACAACATCGTCGTCGTGTTCATGGGGAGCCAACCGGCTGGGTCGGAACGGAATGCGTCGTCGTGTTCATCGGGAGGGCTTGGACGGAACAGCCAATGGAAACGAGGCCTGGCGTACCGCAGAACGGAGGAAACGGCCTTGTGTTCGACCGGCCACGTTTGAAACGGGATCCTGTTCATCGGGAGGGGTCTGGCGTACCGCAAAATGGAGGAAACGAACCTCCTACGGTCGAATTGAGGGTCCTGTTGATCGCGAGGGGTGTGGCGTACCGCAAAACGGAGGAAACAGACTTGTGTTGGAGCGCTACAATCGAAACGGGGGTCCTGTTCATCGGGAGGGGTGTGGCGTACCGCAAAACGGGACTCCACAGGATATTGTTCTTCTCCACCGTCGACCCCCTCCAGCCTCCATGGGCTACTGTTCATCCACCGTCGACATCCTCTAGCCTCCACCTGCGACTGTTCATCCACGGGCTCCTGTTCATCCAGCCTCCACCACGCGCTACTCCACCGGCTACTGTTCAACCAGCCCTCTCCACGGGCTCCTGTTCAACCACCCCTCCACGGGATACAGTTCATCCAGCCCTCCACCGTCTACTGTTGATTCTGCCCTCCACGGGGTGGTCCTGTTCATCCTGCCCTCCACGGGGTCCTGTTCATCCAGCCCCAACCGGCTCGATCGATCGGGGTCCTGTTCATCCAGAGGCAACACCACGGGGTCCTATTCATCCACCCCCACCGGGAACTGTTCATCCAAACCCCCCCCAGCAACGCTCACTGTTCATCCAGAGGCAGCGTCGATCGGCTTCAGTTAGCAGCAGTAGCGAAGGAATCGCTCGATCGGGTTCAGTTAACAGCCATCGATCGATCGCTCGGGTTCAGTAACGCGTAGCCTGCAGTGCAATCGCTCGGGTTCAGTTAGAGCCCAACGCCTCGCTCGGGTTCAGTTAGAGCCAACACCTCGCACACACGCGCGTACGTGTACGAGAAAAACGCGCATCGCTCGGCCCCCGACCTCCCACCGTAACCGGGAACTCCCCGAAATTTTCCTCGCCCTCGCTTCTACCACGGTTTTTTCATCATGGACGGCCCAAAGAATGTCATGCAGCTGCGTCTCTGGCCCGCCCAAGACGAAAAGCCCATTTTCTGTCATGATTTTTTGTCATAGAAGTAGGAGCCCACCACATCTATGATGATACCGGGTTTTGTCACAATTATCGTCATAGAAGTGTCATATGTATGACAGAAAAAAATTTCGTTCAGCCCAAAATGTCATGGATGTGTCTTTTTTTGTAGTGGAGGAACCCGCCTTGCAATGCCGAAGACAATCTGTGCGCCGGACTCATCGTCATTGAAGCCTGGTTCAGGGGCTACTGAGGGAGTCCTGGATTAGGGGGTCCTCGGACACCCGGACTATATACTTTAGCCGGACTGTTGGACTATGAAGATACAAGATTGAAGACTTCGCCCCGTGTCCGGATGGGACTCTCCTTGGCGTGGAAGGCAAGCTTGGCAATACGGATATGTAGATCTCCTCCCTTGTAACCGGCTCTGTGTAACCCTAGCCCCCTCCGGTGTCTATATAAACCGGAGGGTTTAGTCCGTAGGACAACGACAATCATACCATAGGCTAGCTTCTAGGATTTAGCCTCTACGATCTCGTGGTAGATCAACTCTTGTAATACTCATATCATCAAGATCAATCAAGCAGGAAGTAGGGTATTACCTCCATCGAGAGGGCCCGAACCTGGGTAAACATCGTGTCCCCCGCCTCCTGTTACCATCCGCCTTAGACGCACAGTTCGGGACCCCCTACCCGAGATCCGCCGGTTTTGACACCGACAACCACATCTTGTTCCATGGGGTGTTGGGTTTCCTCTACACTGTTAGCACAACAATTCGAGGAAATAGATGCATTTTTTATCATGGCAACAAGACATAGCAAGCATATCATCATGAGATTTAGTCAAGCAATTTCAACATGATATGCAAGGACTATCAACACAAGCATGTGAAACATTTTGAGAGCTCAAAGTGTTGAAGTCCAAAGATGGAGCATTGCAATAGGATAGTGATGAGGGATCATCAACGATAAGCACATTATCATCATTGCAATGACCAACACTACTCACCATTTCGTTACCTTGTGGCAAACCACATGTAGGTGAAGTAGAAGTTGAGAACACAACACGACCGGAGGTGGAGGGAGAACAATCATCCCCACAAAACTTGGACACGCCATATTTATCTTGAAGCTTTGTCCACAACTCATGAGCATCCCGAAACGACATGAGTTGAAATATAACTACATTGCTCAAAGCATCAAAAAGCACATTAGAAGCTTGAGCATTGAGATAAGAATTTTTCTCATCCTCTAAAGATAAACTTTGGGGATCCTTTGGAGGAGAAAAACCCATATCTATAATTCGCTCTAAATTTGGGTCCATGACCCTAAGGAGATTAAGCATGCGAATTACCCAAACATCAAAATCTGTGCCATCGAAACTAAGAGTGTCAGAGAATCCTAAACCCCTAGTTGACATCCTTACTCTCTAGGCAATTAAACCTTAAAAAGAGAGACGAGGCTCTGATACCAATTGAAAGATCATGGATGTCGCCTAGAGGGGGGGTGAATAGGCGCTTTAAAATAATTACGGTTTAGGCTTGGACAAATGCGTAATAAACCTAGCGGTTAATTTGTCAAGAACAAAACCTACAACAACTAGGCTCACCTATGTGCACCAACAACTTATGCTAAGCAAGATAAACAACTAGATGATAGCAAGATATATGACAAGAAACAATATGGTTATCACAAAGTAAAGTGCATAAGTAAAGGGCTTGGGTAAGAGATAACCGAGGCACGCGGAGATGACGACCACCCTAGCGGATGCTAATCTCTGTTTGGAGTGGTGTGGAGGCACAATGCTCCCCAAGAAGCCACTAGGGCTACCGTAATCTCCTCACGCCCTCACACAATCCAAGATGTCGTGATTCCACTAAGGGACCCTTGAGGGCGGCCACCGAACCCGTACACTTTGGCAACCCTTGGGGGCGGTCACAGGTACCCGTCAAATTGCTCGGGGCGATCTCCACGACCTAATTAGAGATCCCAACGCTTGCCCGGAGCTTTACACCACAATGATTGAGCTCCGAACACCACCAACCATCTAGGGCGCCAAGCACCCAAGAGGAACAAGCTCAAGGGTACCAAGCACCCAAGAGTAATAAGCTTCTCAACATGAAACTTCCACGTATCATCATGGAGAACTCAAACCGATGCACCAAATGCAATGGCAAGGGCACACAGAGTGCCCAAGTCCTTCTCTCCCAAATCCCACTAAAGCAACTAATGCTAGGGAGGAAAATGAGAGGAAGAACAAGAAGGAGAACACCAAGAATTCCAAGATCTAGATCCAAGGGGTTCCTGTCACATTGAGGAGAAAGTGATTGGTGGAAATGTGGATCTATATCTCCTCTCTCCTTTCCCCCCAAAACTAGCAATAATCCATGGAGGGATTGAGAGATCGAAAGCTCGAAGAAGGTCAACAATGGGGGAAGAACACGAGCTCAAAGGATAAGGTTCATTAGGGAAGAATACCCCCTTTTATAGGTGGGGAAAATCCAACTATTATGCTCACAGCCCGCACAGAGTGGTACTACAACTCATGGGAGCGGTACTACTGCTAGGGCGGTGGAAGCCCTTTGAAAAACAACAGTGAGGAGGCAAAAGGCCGGTAGAACCGTCGGAGCGATACTACCGCTCATCCTCATGGTACTACCGCTCGTCCTCACGGTACTACCTCTAGGGGTAGCGGTAGTACTGCTTGCGAGCGGTACTAAAAAATACATCCGTGCCTACCACCGCTGGACTTAAGACGAGTTTTTGGTCCGGAGCGGAAGTAGCCACGGAAGTAGCGCGATAGTACCGCTCTGGAGTGGTAGTAAAAAATTACATCCGCTCCAAGCGTTAGTACCGCTCCCAAGAGCGGTAGTAAAACATTACATCCCCTCCAAGCGGTAGTATCGCTCCCATGAGCGGTAGTACCGCTGCAGCCTTTTTAAGGACACCAAAACTGACACAACGTCTGCAAACGGACTCCGAATTCAACGAAACCAAGTTTGTTGGAAAGCTAGCGACAAGGGCTAACACAATCTTTATATAAATAACAATAAGAAGGAAAATATAAAAGGCCCAAAAGAAAATGGTGAGAACCCTTCCTCGAATAAGACCAGTAAAACCTCCAACACCGAAAACGCAATAGAAGAAGTGTGTGAACTCCGTTTTCGAAGAACTCGAGCTTGTCAAGAAGATGACCATAAGCTCTAAATCTCACAAGGAGAAAATCATACAAGAATCAAGAAAGATGATGCAAGCATGCAATGGTTTGACATCTCTACGAACGATACGATCAAGCTACTCACTTGAGAGCCCCCTTGATAGTACGGCAACTGATCCTATAACCCGGTCTCCAAACTACCACCATGAGACCGGTAAAATAGAGAACCTGTCAAGGCCAAACCTTTGCCTTGCACAAAGTCCACTTGAGCTAGATGTAGACGATCTTGACTTCCTCAAGTTGGACCACCTTTGTTCATTGCGTTGGCTCGGTGAAGACTAGTTGCTCCCCCATACTCCACTATGGGTGAGCCACTCTTCGACACATCTTCATAAGTCCATTGTAACCATAATGGACGGCAATCTTCAAGCACTTGATCTCTTCGTGATGCATCACTTGAACGTGCACACCGCAACCTAACCCCACAAAGAACTCTCACGAAGACCATGGGTTAGTACACAAAGCGTAATTGACAATGCTTACCATACCATGGGATCACTTGATCCCTCTCAGTACATCTTCTATGCTTTGTGTGTTGATCAACTTGATTCACTCTTTGACTTAGTCTTGATCAATCTCTCACATGACCAATCTTTAGGTAATTCCTTGAATAGCACCTTGGTCATCACAAACTCTCCTTGAAACCAACAAATGGACTCCAAGAAAAGCCTATGGACTAATCCTTCAAATATAACTCAAGGCAACCATTAGTCCATAGAGACTGTCATTAATTACCAAAACCAAACATGGGGGCACCGCATGTTCTTTCAATCTCCCCCATTTTGGTAATTGATGACAATCACTTTCAAGAGAGTTTATATAAGGAAATATGCATCAGCATGTAATGCAAAGCAAGAAGAAACAACTCTCTAATCTTCTCCACAAAAACTCTCTGAAACTTCTCTCCCATTGGCATCGATTGCCAAAATGGGAGAAAAGCTTAGAAGGCCAATATAAATTGTGTTCCTCCATAAATTATGTATTTCTCAATAAGAGAGTGGAATGCAATACACATATCCAATGGTACATACTTGGAGGAAGACAAACTATATTGAGGCCCAAAGATTGCAAAAGAATGATATGCCACAAAGACATAACAAAGAGAGAAACAAGCAATCAAAAGATACCAATTGAAGCAAGCTATCAAAAGATACCAATTGAACCAACTAGACCAATGATCCTACGTGCCACATGAATAAAAGATATTATGATATCAGCAAAGGAGTGTTCTAGAGAAACTAGAGAAGCTCCCCATGATTTGTGCACAATTTAGTTTTGTAATTGGATATAGCGAGCACAAAATAGGATCGTCACTCCCCCAAGATCAATAGAACCTCACGACAAGTGCAAGAGAGCAACAGAGTGTTCTAAAGACACTAGTGAAGCTCCCCATGATTTGTGCACTCCTTAGAATATTTGCATTAGGATGCCAAGTGCACAAAATAGGATCATCACTCCCCGAAAATCTATAGAAACTCACAACAAGTGCATGTGAGCATGTAGGAAACAAAGCCTAGCACTTGCAACAAACAAATGGTTGAGCAACATATAAAAGAGGCAACTTAAGAGTAGGCTCAACCAAAATGATGTGTGTGATTCATGGCAAAGCACTTGTGAAGGCTAATGTAAGGGTGAGCATTAAGCATCAACATAGTCTTGAACAGTGGAGATACAAGGTGCATGACATGTCCTTCCCACACACACCAAGCAAATGGGTTCACAAGCACACTAAATATGCAAAATGAATAACCAACACTTATGAAAACCCATGGTGAAGAAAGAAAATGATAGCTTTGTCAAGAGGAGGGATACCAATCGAAATGGCAAAAGCCTCATCAAGACAAGCAAGAGAAAAAATATCTTCACCACAACAGAGTGCATCAAAATGCAATGATATAAGATCCGCACTCAAGATAAATCCTTTCACATAACCACCAAGCAAAGGTGGACGTGAAAGAATAAGGATATCAACTACAGATGTAACTTCTCTCAAGTGTATAAGATTCTAGGTAGATGAAGATCATGATGATATCAATCCACAAAGAAGGATGTACACACGAAATAGTTACAAAAAGAAAGAATAAGATATCCACAAGGAAGTCATAAATATACCAATAAGATATTTGCTTGAAAGCATAGCACATGGCTAGATATGGTCTTATTGTATATAAATGAATTCCAACCACACGAGCATCAAAGACATCACACCTAGCAACAAGAGATCATTGTTGGGATGCTTTGAGAAAGGAAACAAGTATCACAAGAAATAATGAATTACATGCCATGATACCTACACAAGGTTGATGCAAGAAGTGTGTGCATGAAGTACATGATGATACTTGGTACCGAGATAGCATTGGAAGGATGTAGTAGATGCCAATTGAAGGTAGATAGTAGTTCATTGAACATCCTAGCTTGACTCCAATAAGCACATGGTGGCACAACCTTCCTCTTGAATGAGCCGAGCATCCAATGCATCTCTAGTTGTTCCTAGAACAACACCACAAACAAAATGGTACCCAAACTCAATGGGACCAAAGAGTTAGCAAACCAACAATACATATGACAAACTCCACATAAATATGTGCATATAGATATGAAATATAATTTCATGCACATCTCAGCCAATTAGAGACTTGGTGGAGTTTCCCTTATATATTGGGTCAAAGAAAGAAAGCATGTCAAAGAAACTACATGATGTTAATATGCACGATCAAGACTTTCAAGAACCGATACCAATTGACAAAGAAATACAAAGTGAAGAAAAGATACCAAATGAATAAATCATCACTTGGAGGATATAACTTGGAAGATTCATCAAGGAATGAGATATCCATTGAAACACACAAAGGGAGAGATATCGAACTCCCAAAAGAGAGGATGGTTCCAAACAAACAAAGCCCTCTACTAAGTTTCATGATGGCCCAAAGTACCAAAAAGAAATGGCTTGCCTTCCACCAACACACACTTGATAAGGATCACAAGATGAGAGTTTTATAGAAAATAGGATAGCTCCCCTAAGAGTAGTGCATTATAGAGAATTTTCTTTTGAATACAAAATGCACAAGGTGGGATCACCACTTTCACTATATCTAGAAAACACAAGACAATTTCAAGAAGTTAACAAGATCCACAAGTGGTATGGAAGACAACGGGAGTTGACACAATCCTTGGCAAGAGATAAGGCAAATAAAAGCAAAATCCAATGTAAAGATGATCAATAATTTCTACCACACATAAGTGAGTCGTACCAATTGTCAGAAGACAGAAGTATTTGGACATAATTCCTGGTGGTAGATAGCAAGGATATCCAACATCATCTTCACACCAAACACAAGCAAATTGCAACTTGTAGAGCTATAGCATGCCACCTAGGAACAAGATAATTTACAATATCAATTCTAGGTGACAATATCTCAAATGTACACATTTTCTAGGCTTGTAATTGCACATAGAACATTAGTGCACATAGCACATTACTCCCCCATAATGTGGTACCAAAGAAACCTTAACAAGAGGCAATAAGGATCCAACAAGAGATAATTAATGGATTATTTAGAATTTGAATTTCTCATGAGATGACATACCACATAGTGACTAGATAATTTTGTAATGTCAATACTAGATGGTATTCCTCATGTACACACATTTATAGGATTGTGAGGTGCACAAAGCACATCACTCCCCCAAAATGGGATGTTCCATTAATTTCTCGCAAGAGCCAACAAACATACAAACAAGATGCACAAAGGCTCAACGCACAACACACACGTACATGATGTGCAAACCAACATACACATACTTGATTTCTCAAGATAAGCAAATTGGAGGCACAACATATACAAACACATGCAAGGAACAAAACCAAAACATGCAAAGGGGCAAGTAACTTTGAATGTAGACAATTTAAGTACAAGTTACCGCAAGGAGGCACATTGGATATAAGATAGAAACTTGATAACCCAGTTGACTTGGCTTGAGACAATAAGAATGATGAAGTCCCCTTAATTCTTCATAATGTAGCCAAGTCTACAATGCCCTCCATCAACACCTATTGATCAAGTTTGAGCTAGTTGGTCCCCAACAAAGTTGGGTCCTAAGAGGTTAGTAACAATAGGCTTGGCTACCCAAATGGTTCTTTTCTTGACACCACTTTGAGTACCAACAAATTTGGCAAACACATTGTCAACCTTATCCTTTTCAAGAGAATAGATATCATCAATTAGAATAGGATGGGATAAGGTACCATTCGTGCATTAAGAAGCGACGTGACCTTTCTCACGACATAGGTAGCAACATCTACTCTTCACTTTCTTCTCACTTGATTTCTCAACTTGAGAAGCATTAGCTTGAGTTTTCTTGGGAAGAGTCCTTTCTTCAACTTGAGGTTGAGAATGAGAGTGAACTTGTGGCCGCTTCCCTTGTTGCTTTTCAATAATGGGCTTCTTCTTCAATGGGCAAGATCTAACATGATGCCCTTCAACTTTGCACTTGAAGCAAACAATCTTGGCCAAATTCTTGACTTCTTCTTGGCCCTTCTTCTTGTTCATCTTGGACTTCTTCTTATTATTGGAGTTGAATCCAAGTCCACATTTGTCATTGGTGGATTTTTGCACACTCGAGATATTGTTGAGAGTGGATTTCCCTTCCTGACTCTTTTCGAAGACTTTCTTCAAAGAAGTGACTTGGTCCTTGAGCTCTTTGATTTCCTCTACATGGTTAGTCTCAACACAAGTACTAGAGGAAGTATAAGATTCATCATTAGAGCAACAAGGTAAGGAAAGTAATTCATCACAAGATGTACCAGTGTTATGTGTAGATGAATTACAAGGACTAGCACATGGCAAGATAGCATTTTGACTTGAAGTAGTGCTAGTATCCACATGAGACTCACTAGATGTTACCTTAGTGATCATAGCCTCATGAGCTATCTTTAGCGCATTATGGGATACTAGAAGATCATCATGAGAGCTTGTGAGATTTACATGACTTTCTTCCAATTTCTCATAATTGCTAGATAGCAACTCAAGTTGAGCCCTTAGCTCAACATTCTCCTTCAAAATGGATGCTTCACAAGAAGTAGATTTAGTAGCACAAGCGTCATCACAAACAACAAGAGGAGAAGACAATTTGACAAGCTCTTTTGAATATGAAGCTTTAAGTTGAGCATGAGAGTTGGTGAGTTTGATGAGCTCACCCTTAATGACCGTTGAGCCATTTTCGAGGTGCTCAAAGTCCTCAAGGAGTTTGGCATGCACAACTTCAAGCTTCTCATTTTTAGTTTCAAAATCATTAGCCACCTCGAGAACTCTATCACGGGATTCCTTTATTCTAGATAGTTCTAGAGCAAAAATCTCCTCAAGAGATTCCTTGGTGGTTTGTTCAAGTTCAAGAGCTTGCGAGAGGTTGGCGATCTCATTAGCGTAATCACGCTGATGACCTTCCATTTTCTCAATGGTGACCTCATGCTCCTCTAGATGAGATTCCAACTCCTCTCTATATTTCTTGCCCTCAATGGCAATGGACATGATTTCCATGAAGTTGGAACGAGCAATTTATTCTTATGAATAGCTTTAAAAATCATTTCCCCCTTAATTTTCAAGGAGGCAACATTATCATTCTCTTCATCATTATCAACATCATCATCACAAGATATATTGGGATTCAAAGTGGGAGATACCTTTGAAGCCTTAGCCATAAGACAGAACACAATAGATGATGATGTAGGATCCCTTGTAGCATCATTCAAGACCGCATCTTGTTCCATGGGGTGTTGGGTTTCCTCTACATTGTTAGCACAACAATTCGAGGAAACATATGCATTTTTATCATGGCAACAAGACATAGCAAGCAGATCATCATGAGATTTAGTCAAGCAATTTCTACATGATATGCAAGGACTATCAACACCAGCATGTGAAACACTTCGAGAGCTCAAAGTGTTGAAGTCCAAAGATGGAGCATTGCAATAGGATAGTGATGAGGGATCATCAACGATAAACACACTATCATCATTGCAATGGCCAACACTACTCACCATTTCGTTACCTTGTGGCAAACCACATGTAGGTGAAGTAGAAGAAGTTGAGAACACAACACGGCCGGAGGTGGAGGGAGAACAATCATCCCACAAAACTTGGACACGCCATATTTATCTTGAAGCTTTGTCCACAACTCATGAGCATCCCGAAACGGCATGAGTTGAAATATAACTACATTGCTCAAAGCATCGAAAAGCACATTAGAAGCTTGAGCATTGAGATAAGAGTTTTTCTCATCCTCTAAAGCTAAACTTTGGTGATCCTTTGGAGGAGAAAAACCCATATCTACAATTCGCTCTAAATTTGGGTCCATGACCCTAAAGAGATTAAGCATGCGAATTACCCAGACATTAAAATTTGTGCCATCAAAACTAAGAGTGTCAGAGAATCCTAAACACCCGTAGTTGGCATCCTTACTTGATACGTCTCCAACGTATCTATAATTTTTGATTGCTCCATGCTATTATATATATTATGTTTTGGATGTTTAATGGGCTTTATTATACACTTTTATATTATTTTTGGGACTAACCTACTAACCCAAGAACCAGTGCAAATTCCTGGTTTTTTTGCCTATTTCAGTGTTTCGCAGAAAAGGAATACCAAACGGAGTCCAAACGGAATGAAACCTTCGGGAGCGTGATTTTTGGAACAAATGTGATCAAGAGGACTTGGAGTGGACGTCAAGAACTCAATGAGGAGGCCACGAGGCAGGGAGGCGTGCCTGCCCCCCTGTGCGCGCCCCCATCCTCGTGGGCCCCTTGTGGCTCCACCGACCTACTTCTTCCTCCTATATATATCCATGTACCCCGAAACCATCGAGGAGCACCACGAAACCCTATTTCCACCGCCGCAACCTTCTGTACCCGTGATATCCCATCTTGGGGCCTTTTCCGGCACCCCGCCGGAGGGGGAATCGATCGTGTAGGGCTTCTACATCAACACCATAGCCTCTCTGATGACGTGTGAGTAGTTTACCACAGACCTTCGGGTCCATAGTTATTAGCTAGATTGCTTCTTCTCTCTCTTTGGATCTCAATACAAAGTTCTCCTCGATCTTCTTGGAGATCTATTCGATGTAACTCTTTTTGCGGTGTGTTTGTCGAGATCCGATGAATTGTGGGTTTATGATCAAGATTATCTATGAACAATATTTGAATCTTCTCTGAATTCTTTTATGTATGATTGGTTATCTTTGCAAGTCTCTTCGAATTATCAGTTTGGTTTGGCCTACCAGATTGATCTTTCTTGCAATGGGAGAAGTGCTTAGCTTTGGGTTCAATCTTGCGTTGCTTGATCCCAGTGACAGAAAGGGAAACGACACGTATTGTATTGTTGCCATCGAGGATAAAAAGATGGGGTTTATATCATATTGCTTGAGTTTATCCCTCTACATCATGTCATCTTGCCTAATGCGTTACTCTGTTCTTATGAACTTAATACTCTAGATGCATGCTGGATAGCGGTCGATGTGTGGAGTAATAGTAGTAGATGCAGGCAGGAGTCGGTCTACTTGTTGCGGACGTGATGCCTATATACATGATCATACCTGGATATTCTCATAATTATGCACTTTTCTATCCATTGCTCGACAGTAGTTTGTTCAGCCACCGTAATACTTATGCTATCTTGAGAGAAGCCACTAGTGAAACCAATGGCCCTCGGGTCTATTTTCCATCATATTAATCTTCCGTCAACTTGCTATTTTTGTTGTCGTTTATTTTGCAATCTTTACTTTTAATCTTTATCATAAAAATACCAAAAATATTATCTTATCATCTCTATCAGATCTCACTTTTGCAAGTGGCCGTGAAGGGATTGACAACCCCTTTATCGCGTTGGTTGCAAGGTTCTTATTTGTTTGTGTAGGTACGAGGGACTTGCGTGTGGCCTCCTACTGGATTGATACATTGGTTCTCAAAAACGGAGGGAAATACTTACGCTACTTTGCTGCATCACCCTTTCCTCTTCAAGGGAAAACCAACGCATGCTCAAGAGGTAGCAAGAAGGATTTCTGGCGCCGTTGCCGGGGAGTCTATGCACAAGTCAAGACATACCAAGTACCCATCACAAACTCTTATCCCTCGCATTACATTATTTGCCATTTGCCTCTCGTTTTCCTCTCCCCCACTTCACCCTTGCCGTTTTATTCGCCTTCTTTTCGTTTGCCTTTTTATTGCCAGATCTATTGTTTGCTTGTGTTACCATGTGCCTTTTATATGCTTGCATCTTCGCTTGCTAAAAATCTATTGTTATGGATCCACTTAAAGTGTTCTACTTGGATCATCTTCGATCCTTATGCGCTTGTGCTAAAACCCCAACTAGCCTAGTTGATGGGAAATCTTTAGATGAGCATGCTCCTTTTGTGCGTCACCGTTTGTTTGAAAAAGGGAGACTATTATGGGATCAAATAAACAATTGCTGTGTTATGCTTGGAATCTCTGTGAATTTATGATTTTACTTGTTGCTCTAAGAACCCTAAAAAACACCTCCCCTACCTATGTGAGTTTAATGATAATGAAATATTATCTTCTTATGCAAAGGGTGTTTATAGTTACTACGATATTGAACAAATTGAAGAATTTGTTGCTTTTAAGGGTGCTTATGAAGTTGCTTCTTTGATTGAAAAGTATGATACTACTCTCTACGAATCTGAAAATTTTGACATTCTTAAATATTGCTATGAAAACTATGCTCATAATGTTTATGTCAAAGAATTTATTGAAAGAATGACCATTGCTTCTGAAGAAAATAATGATATGCATGAATCTATAGATAATTATGATTCCGATGATTTGATTGAAATATCCCTTGATGAACATGATGCTTGCTATTCTTGTGGCCATGATGCCAATATTTACAAAGATGAATTTGTTATAGTTCCTTATATTAAACATGAGATCGTTGCTATTGCACCCATACTTGATAGTCCCTTCGATGAAAAGCATGATTGCAATGATGTTACTACAAATTCTCTTGATGTCAATTGTGCTAATAATTTTCAAAACCCTAAGCTTGGGGATGCTAGTTTTGCTATGTCTACTACTTGTTGCAATGATCATGATTGGGGTGATTCTTCTTATGATCTAGAAAATTTATTTAAGCCCCATGATGAATTTGAGATTGATAATAATGTTTGCAATAATATTGAAAATGGGTTTGGAAGAGTGTCAACTTTATATCCCACTACTTTGGAGTATGATCAATCTTATGATTTTTTTTATAAAAATGGGTTTGGAGAGGTCATGACTTTAGTTAATGTTAATCCCACTATTTTGGAAGAGTGTCAACTTTGCATGCATGTGGATCGTGTTAAGAATATGTTTTGTGATAGCTATATTGTTGAATTTTCTTATGATCCTACATGTAATTATTATGAGAGAGGAAAATATGGTTGTAGAAATTTTCATGTTACTAAATTACCTCTCTTTATGTTGAGATTACTACTGTTTCTTTCCGCTTCCTTGCATATGCTAGTTTTTGCTTGCTATGATATTTTGTTTGCCTATAAGATGCCTATGCATAGGAAGTATGTTAGACTTATATGTGTTTGTCACGTGTTTCATGTTTCTCTCTTTGTGCTTTAATTCTTGTCTTTGATGTGAGCATCATTAAAATTATCAATGCCTAGCGAGGGGTGTTAAACGATAGCGCTTGTTAGGAGGCAACCCAATTTTATTTTTGTTTATTGCTTTTTGGTTCTATTTAGTAATAAATCTTTGATCTAGCCCCTGGTTAGATGTGTTTTTATGTTTTAATTAGTGTTTGTGCCAAGTAGAACCTTTGGGAAGACTTGGGTGAAGTCTTTTTGATCTTGCTGTAAAAAAACAGAAACTTTAGCGCTCACGAGATTAGCTACAACTTTTTATTGGAGAGTGATATTTAGTTTATTCTTTTTGAAGATTATTACTAGATACATTCCTCACGTCCAGCTATTTATTTTAGAATTTTTGGAGTTCCAGAAGTATGCGTTTGATACAGATTACTACAGACTGTTCTGTTTTTTACAGATTCTGTTTTTCGTGTGTTGTTTGCTTATTTTGATGAATCTATGGCTAGTATCGGAGGTTATGAACCATAGAGAAGTTGGAATACAGTAGGTTTAACACCAAAATAAATAAATAATGAGTTCATTACAGTACCTTTAAGTGGTGGTTTGTTTTCTTTCGCTAACGGAGCTCATGAGATTTTCTGTTAAGTTTTGTGTTGTTAAGTTTTCAAGTTTTGGGTAAAGATTTGATGGATTATGGAACAAGGAGTGGCAAGAGCCTAAGCTTGGGGATGCCCAAGGCACCCCAAGGTAAAATCCAAGGACAACCAAAGTCCTAAGCTTGGGGATGCCCCGGAAGGCATCCCCTCTTTTGTCTTCGTCCATCGGTAACTTTACTTGGAGCTATATTTTTATTCACCACATGATATGTGTTTTGCTTGGAGCGTCCTGTATGATTTGAGTCTTTGATTTTTAGTTCACCACAATCATCCTTGCTGTACACACATTTTGAGAGAGACACACATTAATCGGAATTTATTAGAATACCCTATGTGCTTCACTTATATCTTTTGAGCTAAACAATTTTGCTCTAGTGCTTCACTTATATCTTTTAGAGCATGGTGGTGGTTTTATTTTATAGAAATTGTTGATCTCTCATGCTTCACTTATATTATTTTGAGAGTCCTTTAGAACAGCATGGTAATTTTCTTTGGCTATAAAATTAGTCCTAATATGATAGGCATCCAAGATGGATATAATAAAAACTTTCATATAAGTGCATTGAATACTAAGAGAAGTTTGATACTTGATGATTGTTTTGAGATATGGAGATAGTGATATTAAAGTTGTGCTAGTTGAGTAGTTGTGAATTTGAGAAATATTTGTGTTGAAGTTTGCAAGTCCCGTAGCATGCACGTATGGTAAACGTTGTGTAACAAATTTGAAACATGAGGTGTTCTTTGATTGTCATCCTTATGAGTGGCGGTCGGGGACGAGCGATGGTCTTTTCCTACCAATCTATCCCCTAGGAGCATGCGCGTAGTGCTTGGTTTTTGATGACTTGTAGATTTTTGCAATAAGTATGTGAGTTCTTTATGACTAATGTTGAGTCCATGGATTATACGCACTCTCAACCTTCCATCATTGCTAGCCTCTTCGGTACCGTGCATTGCCCTTTCTCACCTTGAGAGTTGGTGCAAACTTCGCCGGTGCATCCAAACCCCGTGATACGATACGCTTTATCACACATAAACCTCCTTATATCTTCCTCAAAACAGCCACCATACCTACCTATTATGGCATTTCCATAGCCATTCCGAGATATATTGCCATGCAACTTTCCACCGTTCCGTTTATTATGACACGCTTCATCATTGTCATATTGCCTTGCATGATCATGTAGTTGACATCGTATTTGTGGCAAAGCCACCATGCATATTATTTCATACATGTCACTCTTGATTCATCGCCCATCCCGGTACACCACCGGAGGCATTCATATAGAGTCATATTTTGTTCTAGTATCGAGTTGTAATCATTGAGTTGTAAATAAATAGAAATGTGATGATCATCATTAATAGAGCATTGTCCCAAATAAAAAAACAGAAAGGCCAAATAAAAAAAAGGGAGGCCCAAAAAAATTAAAAAATAAAGGAAGAAATAAAAAGGGACAATGCTACTATCCTTTTTTTCCACACTTGTGCTTCAAAGTAGCACCATGATCTTTATGATAGAGAGTCTCTTATTTTGTCACTTTCATATACTAGTGGGAATTTTTGATTATAGAACTTGGCTTGTCTATTCCAACAATGGGCTTCCTCAAATGCCCTAGGTCTTCGTGAGCAAGCAAGTTGGATGCACACCCACTTAGTTTCTTTTGTTGAGCTTTCATACATTTATAGCTCTAGTGCATCCGTTGCATGGCAATCCCTACTCCTTGCATTGACATCAATTGATGGGCATCTCCCTAGCCCGTTGATTAGCCGCGTCAATGTGAGACTTTCTCCTTTTTGTCTTCTCCACACAACCCCCATCATCATATTCTATTCCACCCATAGTGTTATATCCATGGCTCACGCTCATGTATTGCGTGAAAGTTGAAAGAAGTTTGAGATTACTAAAGTATGAGACAATTGCTTGGCTTGTCATCGGGGTTGTGCATGATGAGAGCATTCTTGTGTGACGAAAATGGAGCATGACCAAACTATATGATTTTGTAGGGATGAACTTTCTTTGGACATGTTATTTTAAGAAGACATAATTGCTTGATTAGTATGCTTGAAGTATTATTATTTTTATGTCAATATTAAACTTTTATCTTGAATCTTTCAGATCTGAACATTCATGCCGCAATAAATAAAATTACATTGAAGAATATGCTAGGTAGCATTCCACATCAAAAATTCTGTTTTTATCATTTACCTACTCGAGGACGAGCAAGAATTAAGCTTGGGGATGCTTGATACGTCTCCAACGTATCTATAATTTTTTATTGCTCCATGCTATTATATATTATGTTTTGGATGTTTAATGGGCTTTATTATACACTTTTATATTATTTTTGGGACTAACCTACTAACCCAAGGCCCAGTGCAAATTGCTGTTTTTTGCCTATTTCAATGTTTCGCAGAAAAGGAATACCAAACGGAGTCCAAACGGAATGAAACCTTTGGGAGCGTGATTTTTGGAACAAACGTGATCTAGAGGACTTGGAGTGGATGTCAAGAAATCAATGAGGAGGCCACAAGGCAGGGAGGTGCGCCTGCCCCCTGGGCGCGCCCCCACCCTCATGGGCCCCTCGTGGCTCCACCGACCTACTTCTTCCTCCTATATATATCCATGTACCCCGAAACCATCGAGGAGCACTACGAAACCCTATTTCCACCGCTGCAACCTTCTGTACCCGTGAGATCCCATCTTGGGGCCTTTTCCGGCGCCCCGCCAGAGGGGGAATTGATCACGGAGGGCTTCTACATCAACACCATAGCCTCTCCGATGATGTGTGAGTAGTTTACCACAGACCTTCGGGTCCATAGTTATTAGCTAGATGGCTTCTTCTCTCTCTTTGGATCTCAATACAAAGTTCTCCTCGATCTTCTTGGAGATATATTCGTTGTAACTCTTTTTGCGGTGTGTTTGTCGAGATCCGATGAATTGTGGGTTTATGATCAAGATTATCTATGAACAATATTTGAATCTTCTCTGAATTCTTTTATGTATGATTGGTTATCTTTGCAAGTCTCTTCGAATTATCAGTTTGGTTTGGCCTACTAGATTGATCTTTCTTGCAATGGGAGAAGTGCTTAGCTTTGGGTTCAATCTTGCGTTGCTCGATCCCAGTGACAGAAAGGGAAACGACACGTATTGTATTGTTGCCATCGAGGATAAAAAGATGGGGTTTATATCATATTGCTTGAGTTTATCCCTCTACATCGTGTCATCTTGCCTAATGCATTACTCTGTTCTTATGAACTTAATACTCTAGATGCATGCTGGATAGCGGTCGATGTGTGGAGTAATAGTAGTAGATGCAGGAAGGAGTCGGTCTACTTGTTGCGGACGTGATGCCTATATACATGATCATGCCTGGATATTCTCATAATTAAGCACTTTTCAATCAATTGCTCGACAGTAATTTGTTCACCCACTGTAATACTTATGTTATCTTGAGAGAAGCCACTAGTGAAAAATATGGCCCCCGTGTCTATTTTCCATCATAATAATCTTCCGTCAACTAGCTATTTCTGTTGTCGTTTATTTTGCAATCTTTACTTTTAATCTTTATCATAAAAATACCAAAAAAATTATCTTATCAGATCTCACTTTTGCAAGTGGCCGTGAAGGGATTGACAACCCCTTTATCGCGTTGGTTGCAAGGTTCTTATTTGTTTGTGTAGGTAAGAGGGACTTGCATGTGGCCTCCTACTGGATTGATACCTTGGTTCTCAGAAACTGAAGGAAATACTTACGCTACTTTGCTGCATCACCCTTTCCTCTTCAAGGGAAAACCAACGCATGCTCAAGAGGTAGCATTACTCTCTAGGCTCTGATACCAATTGAAAGATCATGGATGTCGCCTAGAGGGGGGTGAATAGGCGCTTTAAAATAATTACGGTTTAGGCTTGAACAAATGCGGAATAAACCTAGCGGCTAATTTGTCAAGCACAAAACCTACAACAACTTGGCTCACCTATGTGCACCAAAAACTTATGCTAAGCAAGATAAACAACTAGGTGATAGCAAGATATATGACAAGAAACAATATGGCTATCACAAAGTAAAGTGCATAAGTAAAGGGCTCAGGTATGAGATTACCGAGGCATGTGGAGACAACGATGTATCTCGAAGTTCATACCCTAGCGGATGCTAATCTCCATTTGGAGCGGTGTGGAGGCACAATGCTCCCCAAGAAGCCACTAGGGCCACCGTAATCTCCTCACGCCCTCGCACAATGCAAGATGTCGTGATTCCACTAAGGGACCCTTGAGGGTGGTCACCGAACCCGTACACTTTGGCAACCCTTTGGGGCAGTCACCGGTACCCGTCAAATTGCTCGGGGCAATCTCCACGACCTAATTAGAGATCCCAGCGCTTGCCTGGAGCTTTACACCACAATGATAGGGCTCCGAACACCACCAACCGTCTAGGGCGCCAAAGCACCCAAGAGGAACAAGCTCAAGGGTACCAAGCACCCAAGAGTAATAAGCTTCTCAACTTGAAACTTCCAGGTATCACCGTGGAGAACTCAAACCGATGCACCAAATGCAATGGCAAGGGCACACAGAGTGCCCAATTCCTTCTCTCCCAAATCCCACCAAAGCAACTAATGCTAGGGAGGAAAATGAGAGGAAGAACAAGGAGAACACCAAGAACTCCGAGATCTAGAGCCAAGGGGTTCCCCTCACATAGAGGAGAAAGTGATTGGTGGAAATGTGGATCTGGATCTCCTCTCTCTTTTCCCCCAAAAACTAGCAAGAATCCATGGAGGGATTGAGAGATAGCAAGCTCGAAGAAGGTCAACAATGGGGAAGAACACAAGCTCAAAGGATAAGGTTCATTGGGGAAGAAGACCCCCTTTTATAGGTGGGGAAAAATCCAACTGTTATGCTCACAGCCCGCACAGAGCGGTACTACAGCTCATGGGAGCGTTACTACCGCTAGGGCGGTGGAAGCCCTTTGAAAACAATAGCAAGGAGGCAAAAGGCCAGTAGAACCGCCGGAGTGGTACTACCACTCGTCCTCACAGTACTACCGCTAAGGATAGCGGTACTACTGCTTGCGAGCGGTACTAAAAAAATACATCCGTGCCTACCACCGCTGGACTTAAGACGAGTTTTTGGTCTGGAGCGGAAGTAACCATGGAAGTAGCCACGATAGTACCGCTCTGGAGCGGTAGTAAAAAATTACATCCCCTACAAGCGATAGTACCGCTCCCAAGAGCGGTAGTACCGCTCCCAAGAGCGGTAGTAAAAAATTACATCCCCTCCAAGCGGTAGTACCGCTCCCATGAGCGGTAGTGCCACTACAGCCTTTTTAAGGACACCAAAACTGACACAACGTCTGCAAACGGACTCCGAATTCAACGAAACCAAGTTTGTTGGAAAGCTAGCAACAAGGGCTAACACAATCTTGATAGAAATAAAAATAATAAGGAAAATATAAAAGGCCCAAAAGAAAATGGTGAGAACCCTTCCTCGAATAAGACCGGTAAAACCTCCAACACCGAAAACGCAATAGAAGAAGTATGTGAACTCCGTTTTCGAAGAACTTGAGCTTGTCAAGAAGATGACCATAAGCTCCAAATATCACAAGGAGAAAACCAAAAAAGAATCAAGAAAGATGATGCAAGCATGCAATGGTTTGAGCTCTCTACGAACGATACGATCAAGCTACTCACTTGAGAGCCCCCCTTGATAGTACATCAATCGATCCTATAACCCGGTCTCCAAACTACCACCATGAGACCGGTAAAATAGAGAACCTATCAAGGCCAAACCTTTGCCTTGCACAAAGTCCACTTGAGCTAGATGTAGACAATCTTGACTTCTTCAAGTTGGACCACCTTTCTTGATTGCGTTGGCTCGATGAAGACTAGTAGATTACTCCCCCATAGTCCACTATGGGTGAGCCACTCTTCGGCACATCTTCATAAGCCCATTGTCACCACAATGTGTTGGAAATATGCCATAGAGGCAATAATAAAGTGGTTATTATTATATTTCCTTGTTCATGATAATTGTCTATTGTTCATGCTATAATTGTATTAATCAGAAATGTAATACATGTGTGAATACATAGACCACAACATGTCCCTAGTAAGCCTCTAGAGCTCGTTGATCAATAGATGGTTGTGGTTTCCAGACCATGGACATTGGATGTTGTTGATAACGGGATCACATCATTAGGAGAATGATGTGATGGACAAGACCCAATCCTAAGCATAGCACAAGATCGTGTAGTTCGTTTGCTAGAGCTTTTCTAATGTCAGGTATCATTTCCTTAGACCATGAGATTGTGCAACTCCCGGATACCGTAGGAATGCTTTGGGTGTATCAAACATCACAACGTAACTGGGTGACTATAAAGGTGCACTACAGGTATCTCCGAAAGTGTCTGTTGGGTTGGCACAAATCGAGACTGGAATTTGTCACTCCGTATGACGGAGAGGTATCTCTGGACCCATTCGGTAATGCATCATCATAATGAGCTCAATGTGACTAAGGAGTTAGCCACGGGATCATGCGTTACAGAACGAGTAAAGAGACTTGCCGGTAACGAGATTGAACGAGGTATGGGGATACTGACGATCGAATCTCGGGCAAGTAACATACCGATGGACAAAGGGAATTGTATACGGGATTGATTGAATCCCCGACATCGTGGTTCATCCGATGAGATCATCGTGGAACATGTGGGAGCCAATATGGGTATCCAGATCCCGCTATGTGTTATTGGCCGGAGAGATGTCTCGGTCATGTCTACATGGTTCCCGAACCCGTAGGGTCTACACACTTAACGTTCGGTGACGCTAGAGTTGTTATGGGAAATTGTATGTGGTTACAGAAGGTTGTTTGGAGTCCCAGATGAGATCCCGGACGTCACGAGGAGTTTCGAAATGGTCCGGAGGTGTAGATTTATATATGGGAAGTCCAGTTTCAGTCGCCGGAATGGTTTCGGGGGTTATCGATATTGTACCGGGACCACCGAAAGGTGTCCGGGGGTCCACCGGGTGGGGCCACCTGCCCCGGAGGACTTAGTGGGCTAAATATGGGTGGGAACCAGCCCCCTAGTGGGCTGGTGCGCCCCCAAGGGCCCAAGGCGCCTAGGGCTGGAAACCCTAAGGGGAGGGGGCGCCTCCCACCAGTTTGGGGGACAAGTCTCCCCCTTGTGGCCGCCGTCCCCCCTCTAGATGCATCTAGGGGGCCCGTCCCCCTTCACCCTATAAATAGTGGGGGTGGGAGGGCAGCCGCACCCTTCCCCTGGCGCAGCCCACCCCCTCTCCAACACCTCCTCCTCCATAGTGCTTGGCGAAGCCCTGCCGAAGAACCACGAGCTCCACCACCACCACGTCGTCATGCTGCCAGAGTTCTCGCTCAACTTTTCCTCCCCCCTTGCTGGATCAAGAAGGAGGAGACGTCCGCGGGCGTACGTGTGTTGAACACGGAGGCGCCGTCCGTTCGACGCTTGGATCGGATCTTCCACGATTTGAATCGCCGCGAGTATGACTCCATCAACCGTGTTCTTGAAACACTTCCGCTTAGCGATCTTCAAGGGTATGAAGATGCACTCGCTCTCTCTCATTGCTAGTATCTCCTAGATTGATCTTGGTGACACGTAGGAAAATTTTGAATTATTACTATGTTCCCCAACAGTGGCATCATGAGCTAGGTCTATGCGTAGATCCTATGCACGAGTAGAACACAAGTAGTTGTGGGCGAAGATTTGTTCAATTTGCTTACCATTACTAGTCTTATCATGATTCGGCGGCATTGTGGGATGAAGCGGCCCGGACCGACCTTACACGTACGCTTACGTGAGACAGGTTCCACCGATTGACATGCACTTGTTGCATAAGGTGACTAGCGGGTGTCTGTCTCTCCCACTTTAGTCGGATCGGATTCGATGAAGATGGTCCTTATGAAGGGTAAATAGCAATTGGCATATCACCGTTGTGGCTTTTGCGTAGGTAAGAAACGTTCTTGCTAGAAACCCATAGCAGCCACGTAAAACATGCAACAACAATTAGAGGACGTCTAACTTGTTTTTGCAGGGTGTCTATGTGATGTGATATGGCCAAAACGATGTGATGTATGAGATTGATCATGTTCTTGTAATAGGATCAAGACTTGCATGTCGTTGAGTATGACAACCGGCAGGAGCCATAGGAGTTGTCTTAATTTATTGTATGACCTGCGAGTCAATGTAAACGCCATGTAATTACTTTAATTTATTGCTAACCGTTAGCCATAGTAGTAGAAGTAATAGTTGGCGAGACAACTTCATGAAGACACGATGATGGAGATCATGATGATGGAGATCATGGTGTCATGCCGGTGACGAAGGTGATCATGCCGCGCCTCGAAGATGGAGATCAAAGGCGCAAGATGATATTGGCCATATCATGTCACTTTATGATTTGCATGTGATGTATGCCATGTTTACATCTTATTTGCTCAGAACGACGGTAGCATAAATAAGATGATCCCTCACTAAAATTTCTGTGTTCCCCCTAACTGTTTACTGTTGCGAAGGTTCTTTATTTCGAAGCACCACGTGATGATCGGGTGTGATAGATTCTAACGTTCGCATACAACGGGTGTAAGCCAGATTTACACATGCGAAACACTTAGGCTGACTTGACGAGCCTAGCATGTACATACATGGCCTCGGAACACGAGAGACCGAAAGGTCAAACATGAGTCGTATAGTAGATGCGATCAACATGGATATGTTCACCGTTGATGACTAGTCCGTCTCACGTGATGATCGGACACGGCCTAGTCGATTCGGATCATGTATCACTTAGATGACTAGAGGAATGTCTATCTGAGTGGGAGTTCATTAAATAATTTGATTAGATGAACTTAATTATCATGAACTTAGTCTAAAATTGTCTTTACAATCTATCTTGTAGATCAAATGGCCCACGCCAATGTTGCCCTCAACTTCAACGCGTTCCTAGAGAAAACCAAGCTGAAAGACGATGGTAGCAACTATACGGACTGGGTCCGTAACTTGAGGATCATCCTCATAGCTGCCAAGAAAGCATATGTCCTCGAAGCACCGCTAGGTGATGCACCCATTTTCCCAGCAACTCAAGACGTTATGAACGCCTGGCAGTCGCGTAGTGATGATTATCCCTGGTTCAGTGTGGCATGCTTTACAGCTTAGAATCGGGGCTCCAAAAGCGTTTTGAGAAACATGGAGCAACGAGATGTTCCAAGAGCTGAAAATGGTTTTCCAAGCTCATGCCCGGGTCGAGAGATATGAAGTCTCCGACAAGTTCTACAGTTGTAAGATGGAGGAAAATAGTTCTGTCAGCGAGCATATACTCAAAATGTCTGGGTTGCACAACCGCTTGTCTCAGCTGGGAGTTAATCTTCCAGATGACTCGGTCATTGACAGGATCCTCCAGTTGCTTCCACCTAGCTAACAGAGCTTTGTGATGAACTACAATATGCAAGGGATGGAGAAGTCCATTCCTGAGTTATATTCAATGCTGAAATCAGCGGAGGTGGAGATCAAAAAGGAACATCAAGTGTTGATGGTGAATAAGACCACTAGTTTCAAGAAAGGCAAGGGTAAGAAGAACTTCAAGAAGGACGGCAAGGGAGTTGCCGCGCCCGGTAAGTCAGTTGCCGGGAAGAAGCCAAAGAATGGACCCAAGCCTGAGACTGAGTGCTTTTATTGCAAGGGAAATGGTCACTGGAAGCGGAACTGCCCCAAGTACTTAGCGGATAAGAAGGCCGGCAACACCAAAGGTATATATGATATACATGTTATTGATGTGTACCTTACCAGCGCTCGTAGTAGCTCCTGGGTATTTGATACCGGTGCGGTTGCTCACATTTGTAACTCAAAACAGGAGCTGCGGAATAAGCGGAGACTGGCGAAGGACGAGGTGACGATGCGCGTCGGGAATGGTTCCAAGGTCGATGTGATCGCCGTCGGCACGCTACCTCTACATCTACCTTCGGGATTAGTTTTAAACCTCTATAATTGTTATTTAGTGCCAGCTTTGAGCATGAACATTGTATCTGGATCTCGTTTAATGCGAGATGGCTACTCATTTAAATCCGAGAATAATGGTTGTTCTATTTATATGAGAGATATGTTTTATGGTCATGCCCCGCTGGTCAATGGTTTATTTTTATTGAATCTCGAACGTGATGTTACACATATTCATAGTGTGAATGCCAAAAGATGTAAGGTTGATAATGATAGTCCCACATACTTGTGGCACTGCCGCCTTGGTCACATTGGTGTCAAACGCATGAAGAAACTCCATGCAGATGGACTTTTGGAGTCTCTTGATTATGAATCATTTGACACGTGCGAACCATGCCTCATGGGCAAAATGACCAAGACTCCGTTCTCCGGAACAATGGAGCGAGCAACCAACTTGTTGGAAATAATACATACTGATGTATGCGGTCCAATGAGCGTTGAGGCTCGCGGTGGCTATCGTTATGTTCTCACCCTCACTGATGACTTAAGTAGATATGGGTATGTCTACTTAATGAAACACAAGTCTGAGACCTTTGAAAAGTTCAAGGAATTTCAGAGCGAGGTAGAGAATCAATGTGACAGGAAAATAAAGTTCTTATGATCAGATCGTGGAGGAGAATACTCACGAGTTTGGCACGCGCTTAAGGAAATGTGGAATTGTTTCACAACTCACGCCGCCTGGAACACCTCGGCGTAATGGTGTGTCCGAACGTCGTAATCGCACTCTATTGGATATGGCGCGATCTATGATGTCTCTTACCGATCTACCGCTATCATTTTGGGGTTATGCTTTAGAGACTGCCGCATTCACTTTAAATAGGGCTCCGTCGAAATCCGTTGAGACGACAACATATGAATTATGTTTTGGGAAGAAACCTAAGCTGTCGTTTCTGAAAGTTTGGGGATGCGATGCTTATGTTAAGAAACTTCAACCTGAAAAGCTCGAACCCAAATCGGAAAAATGTGTCTTCATAGGATACCCTAAGGAAACTATTGGGTATACCTTCTACCTCATATCCGAAGGCAAGATCTTTGTTGCCAAGAATTGATCCTTTCTAGAGAAAGAGTTTCTCTCAAAAGAAGTAAGTGGGAGGAAGATAGAACTTGACGAGGTACCCCCTTTTGAACCGGAGAGTAGCGCAGCACAGAAAGATGTTTCTGTGGTGCCTGCACCGACTAGAGAGGAAGTTAATGATGATGATCATGAAACTTTAGATCAAGTTGCTACTGAACTTTGTAGGTCCACAAGGACACGTTCCGCACCAGAGTGGTACGGCAACCCTATCCTGGAAATCATGTTGTTAGACAATGGTGAACCTTCGAACTATGAAGAAGCGATGGCGGGCCCGGATTCCAACAAATGGCTTGAAGCCATGAAATCTGAGATAGGATCCATGTATGAAAACAAAGTATGGACTTTGACAGACTTTCCCGGTGATCGGCAAGCCATAGAGAATAAGTGGATCTTTAAGGACAAGACTGACGCGAATGGTAATGTGACCGTCTATGAGGCTCAGCTTGTCGCTAAGGGTTACCAACAAGTTTAAGGGGTTGACTACGATGAGACCTTCTCACCCGTAGCGAAGCTGAAGTCTGTCCGAATCATGTTAGCAATTGCTGCATTCTATGATTATGAGATCTGGCAAATGGACGTCAAAACGGCATTCCTTAACGGTTTCCTTAAGGAAGAATTGTATATGATGCAGCCGGAAGGTTTTGTCGATCCTAAGAATGCTGACAAGGTATGCAAGCTCCAGCACTCCATCTATGGGCTGGTGCAAGCATCTCGGAGTTGGAACATTCGCTTTGATGAAATGATCAAAGCGTTTGGGTTTATACAGACTTATGGAGAAGCCTGTATTTACAAGAAAGTGAGTGGGAGCTCTGTAGCATTTCTCATATTATATGTGGATGACATACTATTGATGGGAAATGATATAGAACTTTTGGAAAGCATAAAGGCGTACTTGAATAAGTATTTTTCAATGAAGGACCTTGGAGAAGTTGCTTACATATTAGGCATCAAGATCTATAGAGATAGATTGAGACGCCTCATTGGTCTTTCACAAAGCACATACCTTGACAAGATATTGAAGAAGTTCAATATGGATCAGTCCAAGAAGGGGTTCTTGCTTGTATTGCAAGGTGTGAGATTGAGCGCAGCTCAACGCCCGACCTCGGCAGAAGAAAGAGAAAAGATGAGTGTCATCCCCTATGCCTCGGCCATAGGCTCTATTATGTATGTCATGTTGTGTACCAGACCTGATGTGAACCTTGCCATGAGTTTGGTAGGGAGGTACCAAAGTGATCCCGGTATGGAACACTGGACAACGGTCAAGAATATCCTGAAGTACCTGAAAAGGACTAAGGATATGTTTCTCGTTTATGGAGGTGAAGAAGAGCTCGTCGAAAAGGGTTACATTGATTCTAGCTTCGACACAGATCTGGATAACTCCAAGTCACAAACCGGATACGTGTATATTTTGAATGGTGGGGCAGTCAGCTGGTGCAGTTGCAAGCAAAGCGTCGTGGCGGGATCTACATGTGAAGAAGAGTACATAGCTGCTTCGGAAGCAGCTCAGGAAGGAGCCTGGATGAAGGAGTTTATCACTGACCTAGGAGTGATTCCCAATGCGTCGGGCCTGGTGACCCTCTTCTATGACAACACTGGAGCTATTGCCATTGCCAAGGAGCTCAAGTTTCACAAGAAAACCAAGCACATCAAGCGCCCCTTCAACTCCATTCATGAATATATTCAGGATGGAGACATAGATATTTGTAAAGTACATACGGATCTGAATATCGCAGATCCATTGACTAAACCTCTTTCACGAGCAAAACATGATCAGCACCAGAACTCTATGGGCGTTCGATTCATCACAATGTAACTAGATTATTGACTCTAGTGCAAGTGGGAGACTGTTGGAAATATGCCCTAGAGGCAATAATAAAGTGGTTATTATTATATTTCCTTGTTCATGATAATTTTCTATTGTTCATGCTATAATTGTATTAATCGAAAACCGTAATACATGTGTGAATACATAGACCACAACATGTACCTAGTAAACCTCTAGTTGACTAACTCGTTGATCAATAGATGGTTGTGGTTTCCTGACCATGGACATTGGATGTTATTGATAACGGGATCACATCATGGACAAGACCCAATATCCTGAGCATACCACAAGATCATGTAGTTCGTTTGCTAGAGCTTTTCTAATGTCAAGTATCATTTCCTTAGACCATAAGATTGTGCAACTCCCGGATACCGTAGGAATGCTTTGGGTGTATCAAACGTCACAACGTAACTGGGTAGCTATAAAGGTGCACTACAGGTATCTCCGAAAGTGTCTGTTGGGTTGGCACGAATCGAGACTGGAATTTGTCACTCAGTATGATGGAGAGGTATCTCTGGGTCCACTCGGTAATGCATCATCATAATGAGCTCAATGGGACTAAGGAGTTAGCCATGGGATCATGCGTTATAGAACGAGTAAAGAGACTTGCCGGTAAAGAGATTGAACAAGGTATGGGGATACCGACGATCGAATCTCAGGCAAGTAACATACCGATGGGCAAAGGAAATTGTATACGGGAATGACTGAATCCCCGACATTGTGGTTCATCCGATGAGATCATTGTGGAACATGTGGGAGCTAATATGGGTATCCAGATCCCGCTATTGGTTATTGGCCGGAGAGATGTCTCGGTCATGTCTACATGGTTCCCGAACCCGTAGGGTCTACACACTTAAGGTTCGGTGATGCTAGAGTTGTTATGGGAAATTGTATGTGGTTACCGAAGGTTGTTCGGAGTCCCGAATGAGACCCCGTACATCACGAGGAGTTCCGAAATGGTCCGGAGGTGAAGATTTATATATGGGAAGTCCAGTTTCAGCCGCCAGAATGGTTTCGGGGGTTATCGCTATTGTACCGGGACCACCGAAAGGTGTCCGGGGGTCCACCGGGTGGGGCCACCTGCCCTGGAGGACTTAGTGGGCTGAATATGGGTGGGAACCAGCCCCCTAGTGGGCTGGTGCGCCCCCCAAGGGCCCAAGGCGCCTAGGGATGGAAATCCTACGGGGAGGGGGCGCCTCCCACCTGCTTGGGGGGCAAGTCTCCCCCTCTTGGCCGCCCCCTTCCCCCTTCACCCTATAAATAGTGGGGGGGTGGGAGGGCAGCCGCACCCTTCCCGTGGCGCAGCCCTCTCCCTCTCCAATACCTCCTCCTCCTCTGTAGTGCTTGGCGAAGCCCTGCCGGAGAACCACGAGCTCCACCACCACCACGCCGTCATGCTGCCAGAGTTCTCGCTCAACTTCTCCTCCCCCCTTCCTGGATCAAGAAGGAGGAGACGTCCCCAGGTTGTACGTGTGTTGAACATGGAGGCGCCGTCCGTTCGGCGCTTGGATCAGACCTTCCGCGATTTGAATCGCCGCGAGTACGACTCCATCAACCGCGTTCTTGTAACGCTTCCGCTTAGTGATCTTCAAGGGTATGAAGATGCACTCCCTCTCTCCCGTTGCTAGTATCTCCTAGATTGATCTTGGTGACACGTAGGAAATTTTTGAATTATTACTACGTTCCCCAACACAATGGTCGGCAATCTTCAAGCACTTGATCTCTTCGTGATGCATCACTTGAATGTGCACACCGCAACCTAACCCCACAAAGAACTCTCACGAAGACCATGCATGGGTTAGTACACAAAGCGTAATTGACAATGCTTACCATACCATGGGATCACTTGATCCCTCTCGGCACATCTTCTACGCTTTGTGTGTTGATCAACTTGATTCACTTTTTGACTTAGTCTTGATCAACCTCTCACATGACCAATCTTTAGGTAATTCTTTGAGTAGCACCTTGGTCATCACAAACTCTCCTTGAAACCAACAAATGGACTCCAAGAAAAGCCTATGGACAAGTCCTTCAAATATAACTCAAGGCAACCATTAGTCCATAGAGATTATCATTAATTACCAAAACCAAACATGGGGGCACCGCATGTTCTTTCAAGGGTGACCTCCGGGGCATAGTTGCTTCGACCACTCTCTCCTACGGTGGCATAATCAGATGGATTGCTAATTCAGTGAATCCCATTTCATTGTCATAATCAGCGCATAACCAGGTAGTCCCTGCTTTACCAGGGTTTATTCTCTTTAATTATTTTAGTGCTTACTTGCATGTATTTTTTTAATCAGAGCCAAACTGGCATATCCTCTTTTATTGGCATGTGCCTACAATTTCTTTTAATTATAGCCAACCAACATATTTTCTTTTATCGTCAAATGGCATGTGGGATGCACAACAGTTCGCGTCTCGGTTAGGCCACTCGCATTACCAAAACGACGTTTGTTTGTAAGACACGAATAAAAATCCAAAACAACCGCTGAGTTGAAGGATTAGACTCATGACTTCAATATCTCGACCACGTATTAATAGCCATTGGAACAAACAGCTCCTGCTAAAAAATGGCCAACACAAATGTTTAAGAACATAATGTAGCATAACATTCAAAACATTTTTTCATTTTCTGATCTTTTTTGAACTTTTCAAAAAATAAAGAAATAATTATGAAATTCTGAATATTCTTAGAAATTTGAACAATTTTTGAAATCCTGATTCTTTTTCTAAAAAATGGTAGCATTTTTCTAAAATTTCATTAAATTTGGAAAAAGACAAACAAAACTTGAAATCATTTTTTTGAAATTCAAAAATATTTTTTCAAAACATGAACCTCTTTTTAAGAAACCAATTTTTTTGAATTTGTGAACAATTTGTGAAAATGGAAACATGTTTTGAACATTGGAAATAATTTTTTTAATGTGTTTTGTAAAGACAAACAGTACTTTAAATTCGTGAACATATCAATAAACATGAATATTTTTTAAAATTGTATCACTTTCTAAAATATAATTTATTTTGAAAACCTCAAACAATTATTGGCAAACTTAAACATTTTTTAAAAAATTCGAACATTGTTTAGTTTTGAAAAAAAAAATTGGGAAGAGAAGAAAATATTTATAGTTTCATACATATTTCAAAATGGGATTTTGTTTTTGAAAATTTTCTGATTTTACTAAAATTGTAATAAAAAAGGAATTATGAAAAAAAGTAGAATGTATGAAAAAAAGGAAAATATAAAAATAAGCTTGAAAAAAAGGATAAAATGAAAATGGAAAAGAAAAATACAAACAGAATAGAGGAAAAACAAAACGGGCCGGCCCATCATTTGGAGCCATGTGCGACAATTTGGCTATTTGACGCCCCATGCGGTAAATAATGTTTCTCAGATGCATGGGCAGGCAACCAATGGGCTTGCTTTGCTGGGCCACAGCACGCGCGGCCCACTTACAAAATTCGGGACAGAACTATTTTTCTTTTCTAACAGATGGACGCAAAAAAAATTAGTACCACCTTGGATAGTATAAAAATCTTTCCGGTGGTTGTGAACGGATGAAAAAATTGGAGAAACGCATCTTGCCTTATTAGTAGGTATAGATATAGACATAGATATAGATATGTTCAGTTTCTTTTTAGTACTGCTACTTCGAAATGACGGCAGCGATTTGTTTTGCAGAATGTAAAAGCATAGAATGCACCAGGAAAAGCTAAACGCCCCTGTGATTAACCATAAGAAAAAATAAAAAAATTATTTGAATGACATGCCCCTTAAATCCTATAGAATTAACAAACCGCAATAATTTAAGCCAAAAAGTGTTTGATGCCACAGAAAGGATAAAGAAATTATATAGAAAAGGTTAAAATAAATACTAAATTTTCTACATGAAATATATTGCAAATTATTTCTTAGGAAAACCTGATATAGGATTCAATCCCACAAATCAAATGACCAACATAAAAAAACTAAGGATTATAACCCTCTGAAGACCTAATAACATGGGTAAACATGAGAAGAATTTAGAGAATAACTCAACGACACATGGAGCAAATGCAAAGATATCTCTGGCGTTGAGAAGATAAGAATCCATAGAGATGCGTTTGTCTCTCTTCCCCGCGTCTTTCCTCCAAGGAAAGACAGCTAGCATTTCTGCCTCCCGGCGGCGGGGGCGCCAATCTGCCGTGTCTCATGTGGCCTTAGGGCCATGGGTGCGTTGTAACACCCCGAGAATCATGCTACAGTAATCTCCCCTCTAATCTAGTCAAGTCATCGTGTTTTTCAAGTTTAAGTGCCACATGCTCAAAATCAAACTCAAATTTAAATTTAAATTGAAAGTCAAATTTCTATTTCGCCAAACTGTCCAAAAAATTGTTTGTTGGGTTGAAAATAATCACTAAGTAATTTTAATGTACAAACCAATATTATTTGAAATATTAAAGAGCCCCTAACCTATTTAAAACAGTGATCAGAACAGCCTATTTAATCCATTTATACTTAAGTAAAATTCATATGAAGAAAAATAGCCCCCAAACTTTTTGTCGTAGCCCAAAATATCGCCTTGTATTTATGTGACACTTTTCACCATTTACAAAAATCAGAAATAGGAAATAGAGACAAAACTAAATTACGGAAAATAATAAAAGGAAAAGGACCTAAGCTACTGTGCATATGGGCTCTAGTGTCTACAGTGCCCCAAAGCCCAGCCCACCACAGCCTTGCCCCGACCTCGCTCATTCCCCCTTGGTTCCGCCTTCGCCCCCTTCCTTCTTCTCGAAATTGACCTCGAACCAGTCATGGTCACCGCTGCCTCGCCGTCGTTGTCGCAGCCATCGACGTCTCCTGCGTGCGGGAGCACGTCCATGGCCAAGGCCAAGTGTGGCGTGTGCTGTGTGTGTCTGCGTGAGTGTGTGTGTGCAGAGTGGGCGCTGAGGTGTGTGAGCCGGCCCTTGTTTAGTCTAGCTTAGGATTAAATTAGTGCTAAGTTAGTCTAGTACTCCCTTCGTCCGGAAATATTTGTTCAAAGAATGAATATATCTACATGTATTTTAGTTCTGGATACACCCATTTGTATCCATTTTTATGACAAGTATTTTCGGACGGAGGGAGTAGTAGATTACATGTAGGCCTCATTAAATAAATTAGATTTATTTATTTGTTTAGGTATAGCCTATGACATGTGGGCCACCCATTCTCTACTTGACCAGTCAATTTGACTTGGTCAAACTCGTATTAAACAATTTCAGCAATTTCAGAAAATCAATTAAACTTCGGAAAATCAAAACTAATTCATACTAACTCGGATGAAAATAATTTATATATGAAAATTGCTCAGAAAATATACGAATATGCAATCCGTTCATCTGTCACACGCCTCTAACATGATGAACATGGATCCTTCCCCTCCGAGTTATCTGTCCGAAAACTGCCAAACGCCGGGAAAATATTCCCGGATATTTTCCCGCTCCGTCTGTAACGCGTAGCACTGCGATAGTTCACGCCTAGCACATCGTATTGCCATGTCATGCTTTTTGATGCATTTGTTTGCTCTGTTATTTATTTTGTTCCTCCTCTGTTACTTCTTTTCTGGTAGACCCCGAGACCGCTGTTGATCTGGTGATCGACTGCTTCATCGTCGAGGTTCTTATCTGTGTGCAGAGTGATACATCTTCAATGTATCTATAAATTTTTATTGTTCCATACTGTTATATTATCATTCATGGATGTTATACAATTATTTTATAGCAACTTTATCATTTTTTGGGACTAACCTATTGACATAGTGCCCGGTGGCAGTTGCTACTTTTTGCTTGTTTTTTTACTTCGAAAAATATAAGTACCAAATGGAGTCCAAATGCAGTGAAACTTTTTTGAGATTTTTGGGCCAGAAGACAACTTGTGAGCCAAGGAAGCACCAGAGGGGAGGCCCGTGGGGCCCACAAGACACCAGGGCGCGCCAGAGGCCCCAGGCGCACCCTAATGGTTGTGGGCCCACGGGGGTCTCCTCCACCGCCTCTCAGCTCTATAAATACCCCATTATTCCAGAAACCCAAGGGGAGCGATCGAAACACAATTCCAGCAACCACAAATTTCAGAACCATGAGATCCAATCTAGAGCCTATTCCGGCACTCTGCCGGAGGGGAACACGATCACGGAGGGGTTCATCATCCTCATTGGTGCTCCTCCCATGATGCGTGGGTAGTTCACCATAGACCTACGGGTCCGTAGGCAGTAGCTAGATGGCTTCTTTTCTCTTTTTGATTCTCAATACAATGTTCTCCTTGTTGTTCTTGGAGATCTATTTCATGTAATGACTTTTTACGGTGTGTTTGTTGGGATCCGATGAAATTCGAGTTTATGATCAGATCTATATCCATGAATATTATTTGAGTTTTCTTTGATCTCTTGTATGCATGATTATTTATAGCCTTGTATTTCTTCTCCGAATAGTTGGTTTAGTTAGGCCGACTAGATCGATTTTTGTTGCAACGGGAAGAGGTGCTTTGTGATGGGTTCGATCTTGAGGTGTCCTCCCAGTGACAGAAGGGGTAGCGAGGCACGTATGTATCATTGCTATTAAAGATAAAAAGATGGGGTCTATTTTTACATGAATAGATCTTGTCTACATCATGTCATCGTTCTTATTGCATTACTCCGTTTCTCCATGAACTTAATACACTAGATGCATGCTGGATAGCGGTCGATGTGTGGAGTAATAGTACTGGATGTAGGCAAGAGTCGGTCTACTAAACTTAGATGTGATGGCTATATACATGATCATTGCCTTGGATATCATTATAATTATTTGGTCTTCTATCAATTGTCCAATAGTAATTTGTTTACCCACCGTATGCTATTTTCTCGAGACAAACCACTAGTGAAATCTACGCCCCCGGGTCTATCTTTCATCATATTGTTTTCAGATCTATATTTCCAAAAACCCAAAAATATCTTGCTGCATTTTTTTACTTGTTTTATTTTCTGTTCTTGCTGGAACTATTTATCCAATATCATACAATTTAATCTATCTTTTTACCGTGGAGGGATTGATAACCCCTCTTACGCGTCGGGTTGCAAGTATTTGTTCTTTGTGTGCATGTACTATTTACATAGTGTTGCTTGGTTCTCCTACTGGATTGATAACCTTGGTTTCATAACTGAGGAAATACCTACCGTAGCTGTATTGCACCATCCTTTCCTCTTTGGGGAAATACCGACGCAGTTTCAAGCCGCATCACAGAGCTTCCAGGCAAGCAAACCCCCCTTGATCATTCCGACATTGCCCATTCCATTCTCTCTCATGCTTGCATTAGATTTTGCTTCCGTAAATGATTGCTCATATTCTAATGCATAGCCTGCTTTTGTAATCTGCTGTTGTACCTTACCTGCTTATCCAATATGCTTAGTATAGGTTGGTTAGTGATCCATCAGTGGCCCCTCATCTTGTCCCTATTGCCCCCGCTGGATTACCATATGACTCGATCAACGTTATCGACGTCCATGGCCCAACACATCACCTCACCCCCTTTAGTTGTATGACTCTGCAGAGCTACTATCGAGTGCCGACGGTGATACCTCGTAACGCACTCCTGATGATAACTATGTAGTATAGCTAATCGGTCGTGGTCTATCGAGGGTGATTCCTCCTTCACCACTCCCGATAATGACTCTGTCGTGCAACACCTCAAGTGTGAACCATCGAGGGTGATTCCTCCAAGTTCACCTTGAGGATTACATCAAGTGGATTCCATCGAGGGTGATTCCTCAGGTTCCCCCTTGGTGTTTTGGACACACTGTTACTTTGACTTTACCACAGAACCTTGTTGAAGTTGGGTTGGCTCTGAGGGGTATCCGCGAGATTTACTGAAGTCAAGTTGACCTAGAGGGTACCCGCGAGATAATTACGAGGCACGGTCGGGCAGGCAGACTGCTCTATAGTGGGTTGGGCCTGACCCTTGCTATAAGTCCTTAAGACGGGGTGTCAGGACCACGGATCGTCATCGCGCGCTCCCAAGACACTAACAAGATTGGGTATATTTGATCTAAGTTGGTCACTGGCCTATACGCACTAACCACCACGCGGGAACAGTTATGTGCACTCGGCGTCGTATGTATCGCCCGAAGCTCTTCCGACGTCAGCGATGGAGCAGCGCGCGCCCGGTTGGATGTGAACCACCTGCGCTTGTATAAGGGGGTGGGTCTGCTCCAGGCCACCCTCGCAACATGCATGACTGCAAAGGGCGATGGGCCCAAGACCCCTGCGCGCTTAGGATGTAAATCGGCGTGCTGGCTTCTCTGTTGAGCCTAGGTAGGGCTACGACATGTTGATCTTCCGAGGCAGGGCATGACCCAGGAAAGTGTGTCCGGCCAGAGTGATCGAGCATGTTGGGTAATACGGTGCACCCCTGCAAGGAAGTTTACCTATTCGAATAGCCGTGTCCACGGTAACAGGACGACTTGGAGTTGTATCCCGATCTATAGAGCTAGAACTAGATACTGGAGATGGTAATTGGATATGATGGCTTCGGGATTTCTTTCTCGCAGGGAGTCGAGGAAGGATCCCTGGGCGTTAATAATACAACATGCTTGCTACTTATAATATGCTAATCTACACTCTTCTAAGGCTGCAAGATGCTTTAAGATGCTAGTCTTCGATAGGTTAGGCTTTTCCCTCTATTCTGGCATTCTGCGGTATAGTCCACAGATACAAACCCTTCCATTTGATACCGATGCATACTTAGTATAGATCTGCTGCTAGTCTTGCGAGTACTCACGGTTGCTTTGCTACCTCTTTTTCCCCTATACCCGATTGTTGCGATCAGATGGCGGATCCGAGGAGCCACATGCCACCGCCGACGACTACTACTACCCCGACGGAGCCTACTACTACATGGAGACCGCCGACGACCAGGAGTAGTTAGGAGGCTCCCAGGCAGGTGGCCTTGCCTTTTCGATCGTTATTGCTTTTGTGCTAGCCTTCTTAAGGCAGACTTGTTTAACTTATGTATGTACTCAGATATTATTGCTTCCACTGAATCGTTTGTATTCGAGCCCTCGAGGCCCCTGGCTTGTAATATAAAGCTTGTATGACTTTAATTTGTATTTAGAGTTATGTTGTGATATCTTCCCGTGTGTCCCTGATCTTGATCGTACATATTTGCGTGCATGATTAGTGTTATGATTGAATCGGGGGCATCACATGCGCGGTGGATCCCGGTCCTTGCCAGCGGGAGGGCTCTGTTTTTAGGTGCTTCTTCAAGTTTTGTTAGGGTTCTCCCCTCGTAGCCCCTGCTTCGGTGGTGCGTCTAACATTGTCGGTGGGCGTGTGGAAGTGTACCTCTGGTGGATCTCATGAGACTCGATCGGTGGTTGTCTTTAGTGGATTTGCTCGGATCCGATCTTTGTTCGACTTTGCATGTGCCTTTAGGATCGTTCCGATCTAAGCTTCTCTTCATCACTGGCGGTCGTTGTTGTGGTGCGTTGGTCCTATGTGGCCTTAGCACAACGACTTCCCGACTGCCTGCGACAACAAGTTGTGCCCGGCTCCGGCGAGGGAGGGGGATGACGGTGCCGCGCCTTCGGCTTGCTTTAGTGATCATAGTCGTCGCTAGGTGGTGTACGAATCTGGATGTAACTTTTTATTACTTCTGGTGTTCATTGTACTGTCATGATTGAAAATGAATGGATTGGAAGTTTCTCGCAAAAAAAAGAATCAATAGAGATTGCCAGGTTCGAAACCTCCCTGTATCGGTCCGAGCGCATGATGAGACATTGATACGCCCATTTTGGATCATTATTTCCTACTGTTATTTATCTTATTTGGTTATATTCACTTTATGATGCAATTCTAATTCCATTTTTCTCTTAAAATGCAAGATTCATCAAAAGAGGGAGAGTACCGGTAGCTGGAATTCTGACCTAAAAGAGCTAAAATAGAGATATCAATTTTGCGAATCTCAAAATGAAGTAAAATTTTACAGAGACTTATTTTGGAATCTATAAAATAATACTGGAAGAAAGAAGTTACGAAGAAGTGCAACATGGGGCCCACAAGCCCCGGGGTCAGACACCCCCTAGGCCGCGCCATCCAGGCTTGTGGGACCCACATAGGTCCTCTCCCGACGTCCATTGGTCATATACTCCCATTTTCCCTAGAAAAAAAATCAAGAGAACACGTCGGGACTTTCCGCTGCCGTGTCGAGGCGGAACCAGGGCAGGAGCACTTTTGCTCTCTGGCAGAGCAATTTCGCAGGGGAAACTTCCCTCTAGGAGGGGAAAATCGAAGTCTTTGTCATCACCAACGTCCCTCTCATCGTGGGAAGCATAATCTTCATCAACATCTTCATCAGCACCATCTCATCTCCAAACCCTAGTTCATCTCTTGTATTCAATCTTTGTATAAAACCTCAGATTCGTACCATGGGGTGCTGGTAGTGTTGATTCATCTTGTAGTTGATTCTAGATTGGTTTAATTAGTGTAAGACTATTATGTTCAGATTGTTTATTATATATTTATACCCGCATATCATGAACAATATGTTGATTGTGAGTAGTTGTAATTGTTCTTGAGGACATGGGAGAAGTATTGCTACTAGTAATCATTTGAAGTTGATCACCAGTCAATGTTTTGATATTGTGTTGTGTTGATCTTCCTCCAGTGGTGTTATGTGAACGTCGACTACATGACACTTCACCATCTTTGGGCCTACAAGAAGGCATCATGAAATTAGTTTGTATGATTGGTTGCGGGAGTGACAGAAACCTAAACCCCAGTTTATGAATTGTTCTGTGAGGGACCGTTTGGATCCACGTGTTTACTGCTATGGTTAGATTTATCTTAATTACTCCTCTTGTAGTCACGGATTCTTGCATGGTGGGTATAATCATAAGTAGGTGTTTATTCAAGTAAGAAGAGTCTTAGCCCCGGTCCACCCACATAACATCTATCAAGACAATGAACATAATTCGATGAATCGTGGTGAAAGTAACACTACTAGGGAAAACTCTATCAGTAGCGCGGTTTTTTGGTCTAGCAGTAGCGCGGGTACGAGCGTGCTACTTGTGAGATGCGTTGGGATTTCCTCGAAGAGGAGAGGATGATGTAGTATAGTAGAGATAAGTATTTCCCTCCGCTAAGAACCAAGGTTATCAATCCAATAGGAGAACCGCGCAACACCTCGTTAGCAGCACCTACACTCAAAATAACAAATACTTGCACCCAACGCGAACAAGGGGTTGTCAATCCCTCGATGGTTAATTGCAAGGAGCACTTTTCCTCTCCGGTGGCGTGATTCCACCAGGTAAACTTCCCTCCGGGAGGGGGAAATCAAAGCCATCGACATCACCAACGATCCTATCATCGTGGGAGGACCTATCTTCATCAAAATCTTCACCAGCACCATCTCATCTCAAACCCTAGTTCATCTCTTGTATTCAATCTTTGTCCCAAAACCTCAGATTGGTACATGTGGGTTGCTAGTAGTGTTGATTACATCTTGTAGTTGATGCTAGTTGGTTTATTTGGTGGAATATTAAATGTTTAGATCCTCAAGCATATTCAATACCCCTCTAATCTTGAACATGAATATGATTTGTGAGTAGTTACTTTTGTTCTTGAGGACATGGGAGAAGTGTTGTTACAAGTAATCATGTGAAGTTTGTATTCATTGGATATTTTGATGATATGTATGTTGTTGCTTCCTTTAGTGGTGTCATGTGAACGTCGAATACATGACACTTCACCATACTTGGGCTTAAGGGAAGGCATCGTGGTGTAATAAGTAGATGATTTGTTGCTAGAGTGACAAAAGCTTAAACTCTAGTTTATGCGTTATTCCGTAAGGGGCTGATTTGGATCCATATGTTTCATGATATGGTTAGATTTATCTTAATTCTTTTTTCGTAGTTGTGGATGCTTGCGAGAGGGGGTAATCATAAGTGGGATGCTTCTTCAAGTCAGAACAGCACTCAAGCACCGGTCCACCCACATATCAAATTATCAAAGTAGTGAACGCGAATCAACTAAACATGATAAATGTGACTAGACGATAATTCCCATGTGCCCTCGAGAGCACTTTGCTTTTATATAAGAGAACTTTTGGGCATGTCCTTTGCTATAAAAAGGACCGAGTCACCTTGTTGCACCTTTGCTAGTATTGTTACTTGTTATGAATTATCTTGCTACAAAACTATCTATCACTGTTACTTTTAGCACTTGCAGAGAATACCTTACTAAAAAGCGCTTATCATTTCCTTCTGCTCCTCGTTGTGTTCGACACTCTTACTTATCGAAAGGAATATGATTGATCCCCTATAATTGTGGGTCGTCAAGGGTCTAGGAGTAGCTGATGTTATTATGAACATCAAGTTGTTGAGAGATGCGAATGTTCGGATTACGCTGCCTCAATCTCACCATGTGGAAAAGGTCTTGAGTCATTTTTGGTATAGCGACTGCAAGCCTTCTCCAACTCCATATGATGCTAGTGTGTTGCTTCGAAAGAATTGAAGGATTGCTAGAGATCAAGTGAGGTATTATCAGATTATTGGCCTGCTTATGTATTTGGCAAGTACCACGAGGCTTGATATCTTGTTTGCTATGAGCAAACAGAGCTGGTTTGTGTCAAAGCCAGGAGATGATTGATATGTCCATTTTGCATCATGTTTTCTTACTGTTATTTATGATGTTTTTATCCATAATAATGCTTTTTGGAGTAATTCTAATGCCTTTTCTCTCATAATTTGCAGAGAGAATTCCTTATTTGACACTATCTTAAAATCTGATTCCTTGTTTGACACTGGAAAAGTTTTTCTTCCCTATTTGACACCAGGCGTAAATTTTATTCTCTATATGACACTCTAGTTCATTTTTAACTCTAACGGTGTTAAGTAGAGACATAAAAAGACGTTAGTACCCTTGATGCACTCTGCGACCCAATTTCTACTATTTAAGACAAAGAAGTATATGAGATATGTACTCAAGGTTAAATGGCCATCTGAGATCCGTATATTTGGTGACGGATTTTCTACACAGCTAAATAAATCATGTTACATAAATGCTATATCAAGATCATGTTACATGCAACAAGTTGAGCCACGGACTCGCAGCAACACACGCGGGGAGAGAAATGACCTGAGCACGGAACTATTGAAACTGTATCACGCCTCTAGTAACTTGCGATTCCGCGTATGTGCCTTGTGTGTTACCTATAATCCATCAATGATCAAACTGCCTGCTTTGGTTACATAGTGTTGTTTCAGCAGAGTGGAGCTCACCTCTCCGCCCCAATAGCTTTGGCGGCTGGATTGTGGAGTCCTGTGTTGCTCTACTCCAGTCCCCTTGTCTTCAGGTCAGCACCCACATCCGCTTGGGCCTCTTGGGCTAGAAAACGGTTCAATGCATAGCTAATACGCGTGTGCGCTACCACTTACCCCTTGACAAGAGTGGTAAGAACATCTCTCTAGCAAGACCCCGTATAATGCCCCGACACACAAACTAATCGTCAAAATATGGGTTCGCACGAAAAAAGCCGCACGATCAAACACTGTAAATGCGTCGGACCCATAAAAAAACTGAGGGGCGCGGTAAAATCCCACCTCTAACCCGCGAAAACACAGATTTCCCCCTCGGCCCGACGGTGCCCTGTAGCTCAAAAAAGCTATTGGCGGGAGGGACATTTCAGCGCGCGCGTTTCCCACCCCCTTCCACAGTCGTCTGCCATCGGTTTCGCCCGTCCGCCGCCGGCGATTCCGGCCATATCTCTGGAGGGAATCACGTCGTCAGGGCGCCCCTCACCCGGTTCCACTTAGCCGCTTCACCGGCTCCCCGGATCCGTCGAGCCGTCGCTGCCCTGGGATCGACCGCCTCATAGCTACCGCCCGAGCCGCCGGTGAGTACTTGTGCTTGTGCTTTTTGCTCGAGGATTCGTCTGATTCGGATGAATCGAATGTTAAGACGATGCTTAAGAACCCTAAATGAGTTTTGCGGGTCGGCGATATACTGGGCCTGCCAGAGATGCTCTAAGCTATATCAAAAACGTTGGTTGCCTAAAAAGTCCAAAAACATTGAACAATAATATGTGTGTGTGCTTATCCGTCTTGCGAGAACGTATCACCGGAGCTTTGCTAGTTGTACGCGCTTGTCTCATCGAAAAAGAAAAAATGCTAGTTGTACGCGCGTCTTGCCGGAAGCAGGGGTTGTGGCCAATTCCAAATAAACGACACCCAATTTTGAGCATGCCGCGCTGCCGCTGTAGCTTTGTACCGGGTCTGGGAAACAAATGATGTGGTTTCTCTAGACATGGACGCGAGGATTGGGTCATCTTTTTTCCAGGGTTACACAACGATTGATGGAAGGGTACTACGGTCCTAGTGAAGGAAATATTCCCTAGAGGCAATAATAAAGTTGTTATTTATATTTCCTTATATCATGATAAATGTTTATTATTCATGCTAGAATTGTATTAACTGGAAACTTAGTTCATGTGTGAATACATAGACAAACAGAGTGTCACTAGTATGCCTCTACTTGACAAGCTCGTTAAATTAAAGATGGTTAAGTTTCCTAGCCATGGACATGAGTTGTCATTTGATTAACGGGCTCACAGCATCAGAGAATGATGTGATTGACTTGACCCATCCGTTAGCTTAGCACGATGATCGTTTAGTTTGTTGCTATTCTTTCTTCATGACTTATACATGTTCCTATGACTATGATATTATGCAACTCCCGAATACCGGAGGAACACTTAGTGTGCTATCAAACGTCACAATGTAACTGGGTGATTATAAAGATGCTCTACAGGTGTCTCCGATGGTGTTTGTTGAGTTGGCATAGATCGAGATTAGGATTTGTCACTCCGATTGTCGGAGAGGTATCTCTGGGCCCTCTCGGTAATGCACATCACTATAAGCCTTGCAAGCAATGTGACTAATGAGTTAGTTGCGGGATGATGCATTATGGAACGAGTAAAGAGACTTGCCGATAACGAGATTGAACTAGGTATTGAGATATCGACGATCGAATCTCGGGCAAGTAACATATCGATGACAAAGGGAACAACGTATGTTGTTATGCGGTTTGACCGATAAAGATCTTCGTAGAATATGTAGGAACCAATATGAGCATCCAGGTTCCGCTATTGGTTATTTATCGGAGATGAGTCCCGGTCATGTCTACATAGTTCTCGAACCCGTAGGGTCCGCACGCTTAACGTTCGATGACGATCGGTATTATGAGTTTATGTGTTTTGATGTATCGAAGGTAGTTTGGAGTCCCGGATGTGATCACGGACATGACGAGGAATCTCGAAATGGTCGAGACATAAAGATTGATATATTGGACGACTATATTCGGACACCGGAGAAGTTTCGGATAAAACCGAAGTGCCGGAGGGTTATCGGAACCCTCGGGGGAGTATATGGGCCTTATTGGGCCTTAGTGCGAGAGAGGAGGAGGCGGCCAAGGTGGGGGCTCCCCCCCCCCCAAGCCCAATCCGATTTGGGAGGGGGGTCGGCGCCCCCCTTTCCTTCTCCGTCTCTCCTCCTTCCTTCCTCTCCTACTCCAACTAGGGAAGGGGGGAATCCTACTCCCGTTGGGAGTAGGACTCCCCTAGGGCGCGCCATAGAGAGGACCGGCCCTCCCCTCCTCCACTCCTTTATATACGGGGGAGGGGGCACCCCATAGACACACAAGTTGATTGTTTAGCCGTGTGCGGTGCCCCCTCCACAGATTTCCACCTCGGCCATATCATTGTAGTGCTTAGGCGAAGCCCTGCGTCGGTAACTTCATCATCACCGTCATCATGTCATCGTGCTGACGAAGCTCTACCTTGACACTCCGCTGGATCTAGAGTTCGTGGGACGTCACCGAGCAGAACGTGTGCAGATCGCGGAGATGCCGTACTTTCGGTACTAGGATCGGTCGGATCATGATGGCGTACGACTACATCAACCGCGTTGTCATAACGCTTCCGTTTTTGGTCTACGAGGGTACATGGACTACACTCTCCCCTCTCATTGCTATGCATCACCTAGATGGATCTTGTGTGTGTGTAGGATTTTTTTTTAAATTACTACGTTCCCCAACAGTGGCATCAGAGCCAGGTCTATGCGTAGATGTTATATGCACGAGTAGAACACAAAGAGTTGTGGGCGATAATAGTCATACTGCTTACCAGCATGTCATACTTTGATTCGGCGGTATTGTTGGATGAAGCGGCCCGGACCGACATTACGCGTACGCTTACGCGAGACTGGTTCTACCGACGTGCTTTGCACATAGGTGGCTGGCGGGTGTCAGTTTCTCCAACTTTAGTTGAATCGAGTGTGGCTACGCCCAGTCCTTGTTGAAGGTTAAAACAGCACACTTGACGAAAAACCGTTGTGGTTTTGATGCTTAGGTAAGAATGGTTCTTGCTCAGCCCGTAGCAGCCACGTAAAACTTGCAACAACAAAGTAGAGGACGTCTAACTTGTTTTTGCAGGGCATGTTGTGATGTGATATGGTCAAGACGTGATGATATATAAATTGTTGTATGAGATGATCATGTTTTGTAACAGTTATCGGCAACTGGTAGGAGCCATATGGTTGTCGCTTTATTGTATGAAATGCAATCGCCATGTAATTGCTTTACTTTATCACTAAGCGGTAGCGATAGTCGTAGAAGCAATAGTTGGCAAGACGACCATGATGCTTCAATGGAGATCAAGGTGTCAAGCCGGTGACGATGGTGATCATGATGGTGCTTTGGAGATGGAGATCAAAGGCACAAGATAATGATGGCCATATCATATCACTTATACTGATTGCATGTGATGTTTATCCTTTATGCATCTTATTTTGCTTAGTTTGGCGGTAGCATTATAAGATGATCTCTCACTAAATTTCAAGGTACAAGTGTTCTCCCTGAGTATGCACCGTTGCGGAAGTTCATCGTGCCGAGACACCACGTGATGATCGGGTGTGATAAGCTCTACGTTCACATACAATGGGTGCAAGCCAGTTTTGCACATGCAGAATACTCGGGTTAAACTTGACGAGCCTAGCATATGCAGATATGGCCTCGGAACACTGAGACCGAAAGGTCAAGCGTGAATCATATAGTAGATATGATCAACATAGTGATGTTCACCATTGAAAACTACTCCATCTCACGTGATGATCGGACATGGTTTAGTTGATTTGGATCACGTGATCACTTAGATGATTAGAGGGATGTCTATCTAAGTGGGAGTTCTTAAGTAATATGATTAATTGAACTTTAATTTATCATGAACTTAGTACCTGATAGTATTTTGCATGTCTATGTTGTTGTAGATCAATGGCCCGTGCTACTCTTCCTTTGAATTTTAATGCGTTCCTAGAGAAAGCTAAGTTGAAAGATGATGGTAGCAACTACATGGACTGGGTCCGTAACTTGAGGATTACCCTCATTGCTGCACAGAAGAATTACGTCCTAGAAGCACCGCTGGGTGCTAGGCATGCTGCAGATGCTACTGACGACGGTAAGAACGTCTGGCAGAGCAAAGTTGACGACTACTCGATAGTTCAGTGTGCCATACTTTACGGCTTAGAACCGGGACTTCAATGATGTTTTGAACGTCATGGAGCATATGAGATGTTCCAGGAGTTGAAGTTAATATTTCAAGCAAATGCCAGGATTGAGAGATATAAAGTCTCCAATAAGTTCTATAGCTGCAAGATGAAGGATAATAGTTCTGTCAGTGAACATATACTCAGAATGTCTGGGTACCACAACCACTTGACTCAACCGGGAGTTAATCTTCCTGATGATAGTGTCATTGACAGAGTTCTTCAATCACTGCCACCAAGCTAAAAAAGCTTCGTGATGAACTATAATATGCAAGGGATGGATAAGACAATTCCCGAGCTCTATGCGATGCTAAAAGATGCGGAAGTAGAAATCAAGAAGGAGCATCAAGTGTTGATGGTCAATAAGACCACCAGTTTCAAGAAGAAGGGCAAAGGGAACAAGGGGAACTTCAAGAAGAACGGCAAGCAAGTTGCTGCTCAAGTGAAGAAGCCCAAGTCTGGACCTAAGCCTGAGACTGAGTGCTTCTACTGCAAAGGGACTGGTCACTGGAAGTGGAACTGCCCCAAGTATTTGGCGGATAAGAAGGATGGCAAAGTGAAAGGTATATTTGATATACATGTTATTGATGTGTACTTAACTAATGCTCGCAGTCGTGCCTGGGTATTTGATACTGGTTTTGTTGCTCATATTTGCAACTCGAAACGGGGCCTACGAATTAAGCGAAGATTGGCTAAGCACGAGGTGACGATGCGCGTGGGAAATGGTTCCAAAGTCGATGTGATCGCGGTCGGCATGCTACCTCTACATCTACCTTCAGGATTAGTTTTAGACCTGAATAATTGTTATTTGGTGCCAGCGTTGAGCATGAACATTATATCCGGATCTTGTTTGATGCGAGACGGTTATTCATTTAAATCAGAGAATAATGGTTGTTCTATTTATATGAGTAATATCTTTTATGGTCATGCACCCTTGATGAGTGGTCTATTTTTGTTGAATCTCGGTAGTAGTGATACATATATTCATAGTATTGAAGCCAAAAGATATAAGTTCAATAATGATAGTGCAACTTATTTGTGGCACTGCCATTTAGGTCATATTGGTGTAAAGCGCATGAAGAAACTCCATGCTGATGGGCTTTTGGAATCACTTGATTATGAATCACTTGATACTTGCAAACCATGCCTCATGGGCAAGATGACTAAGACTCCGTTCTCCGGAACTATGGAGCGAGCAAAAGACTGTTGGAAATAATACATACCAATGTATGCGGTCCGATGACTGTTGATGCTCGCGGCGGGTATCATTATTTTCTGACCTTCATAGATGATTTGAGCAGATATGGGTATATCTACTTAATGAAACATAAGTCTGAAACATTTGAAAAGTTCAAAGAATTTCAGAGTGAAGTGGAAAATCATCGTAACAAGAAAATAAAGTTTCTACGATCTGATCGTGGAGGAGAATATTTGAGCTACGAGTTTGGTCTTCATTTGAAACAATGCAGAATAGTTTCGCAACTCACGCCACCTGGAACACCACAGCGTAATGGTCTGTCCGAACATCGTAACCGCACTTCATTAGATATGGTGCGATCTATGATGTCTCTTACTGATTTACCGCTATCGTTTTGGGGTTATGCTTTAGAGACGGCTGCATTCACGTTAAATAGGGCACCATCTAAATCCGTTGAGACGGCACCTTATGAACTGTGGTTTGGCAAGAAATCCAAGTTGTCGTTTTTGAAAGTGTGGGGCTGCGATGCTTATGTGAAAAAGCTTCAACCTGATAAGCTCGAACCCAACTCGGAGGAATGTGTCTTCATAGGATACCAAAAGGAGACTATTGGGTACACCTTCTATCACAGATCTGAAGGTAAGATATTCGTTGCTAAGAATGGATCCTTTCTAGAGAAGGAGTTTCTCTCGAAAGAAGTGAGTGGGAGGAAAGTAGAACTTGATGAGGTAATTATACTTGCTCCCGAATTGGAAAGTAGTTCATCATAGAAATCAGTTCCAGTGATTCCTACACCAATTAGTGAGGAAGCTAATGATAGTGATCATGAAACTTTAGATCAAGTTACTGCTGAACCTCATAGGTCTACCAGAGTAAGATCCGCACCAGAGTGGTACGGTAATCCTGTTTTGGACGTCATGTTACTAGACCATAACGAACCTACGAACTATGAGGAAGCGATGACGAGCCCAGATTCCGCGAAATGGCTTGAGGCCATGAAATCTTAGATGGGATCCATGTATGAGAACAAAGTGTAGGCTTTGGTTGACTTGCCCGCTGATCGGCAACCCATCGAGAATAAATGGATCTTCAAGAAGAAGACTAACGCTGACAGTAATGTTACTGTCTTCAAAGCTCGACTTGTTGCAAAAGGTTTTCGACAATATCAAGGAGTTGACTACGATGAGACTTTCTCACCCGTAGCGATGCTTAAGTCTATCCAAATCATGTTAGCAATTGGCGCATTTTATAATTATGAAATTTGGCAAATGGATGTCAAAACTGCATTCCTGAATGGATTTCTGGAAGAAGAGTTGTATATGATGCAACCAGAAGGTTTTGTCGATCCAAAGGATGCTAACAAAGTGTGCAAGCTCCGGCGATCCATTTATGGACTGGTGCAAGCCTCTCGGAGTTGGAATAAATGTTTTGATAGTGTGATCAAAGCATATGGTTTTATACAGACTTTTGGAGAAGCCTGTATTTACAAGAAAGTGAGTGGGAGCTCTGTAGCATTTCTAATATTATATGTGGATGACATATTGTTGGTTGGAAATGATATAAATTTTTTGGATAGCATAAAAGGATACTTGAATAAAAGTTTTTCAATGAAAGACCTCCGTGAAGTTGCTTATATATTTGCATCAAAATCTATAGAGATAGATCAAGATGCTTAATTGGACTTTCACAAAGCACATACCTTGATAAGATTTTGAAGAAGTTCAAAATGGACCAGTCAAAGAAAGGGTTCTTGCCTGTGTTACAAGGTGTGAAGTTGAGTGAGACTCAATGCCCGACCACTGCAGAAGATATAGAAAAAATGAAAGCCATTCCCTATGCTTCAGCCATAGGTTCTATCATCTATGCAATGCTGTGTACCAGACCTGATGTGTGCCTTGCTATAAGTATAGTAGGGAGGTACCAAAGTAATCCAAGAGTGGATCACTGGACAGCGGTCAAGAACATCCTGAAATACCTACTAAGGATATGTTTCTCGTTTATGGAGGTGACAAAGAGCTTGTCGTAAATGGTTACGTCGATGCAAGCTTTGACACTGATCCGGATGACTCTAAGTTGCAAACCGGATACGTGTTTATATTGAACGGTGGAGCTGTCAGTTGGTGCAGTTCTAAGCAGAGCGTCGTGGCGGGATCTACGTGTGAAGCAGAATACATAGCTGCTTCGGAAGCAGCAAATGAAGGAGTCTGGATGAAGGAGTTCATATCCGATCTAGGTGTCACACCTAGTGCATCGGGTCCAATGAAAATCTTTTGTGACAATACTGGAGCAATTGCCTTGGCGAAGGAATCTAGATTTCACAAGAGAACCAAGCACATCAAGAGACACTTCAATTCCATCCGTCATCAAGTGTCGGAAGGGGACATAGAGATTTGCAAGATACATATGGATCTGAATGTTGCAAACCCGTTGACTAAGCCTCTCTCACGAGCAAAACATGATCAGCACCAAGACTCCCTGGGTGTTAGAATCATTACTGTGTAATCTAGATTATTGACTCCAGTGCAAGTGGGAGACTGAAAGAAATATGCCCTAGAGGCAATAATAAAGTTGTTATTTATATTTCCTTATATCATGGTAAATGTTTATTATTCATGCTAGAATTGTATTAACCGAAAACTTAGTACATGTGTGAATACATAGACAAACAAAGTGTCACTAGTATGCCTCTAATTGATTAGCTCGTTGAATCAAAGATGGTTAAGTTTCCTAGCCATAGACATGAGTTTTCATTTGATTAACGGGATCCCATCATTAGAGAATGATGTGATTGACTTGACCCATCCGTTAGCTTAGCACGATGATCGTTTAGTTTGTTGCTATTGCTTTCTTCATGACTTATACATGTTCCTATGACTATGAGATTATGCAACTCCCGAATACCGGAGGAACACTTAGTGTGCTATCAAACGTCACAATGTAACTGGGTGATTATAAAGATGCTCTACACGGTGTTTGTTGAGTTGCAATAGATCGAGATTAATATTTGTCACTCCGATTGTCGGAGAGGTATCTCTGGGACCTCTCGATAATGCACATCACTATAAGCCTTGCAAGCAATGTGACTAATGAGTTAGTTGCGTGATGATGCATTACGGAATGAGTAAAGAGACTTGCCGGTAACGAGATTGAACTAGGTATTGAGATACCGACGATCGAATCTCGGGCAAGTAACATATCGATGACAAAGGGAACAACATATGTTGTTATGCGGTTTGACCGATAAAGATCTTCGTAGAATATGTAGGAACCAATATGAGCATCCAGGTTACGCTATTGGTTATTGACCGGAGATGAGTCTCGGTCATGTCTACATAGTTCTCGAACCCGTAGGGTCCGCACGCTTAACGTTTGATGACGATTAGTATTATGAGTTTATGTGTTTTGATGTACCGAAGGTAGTTCGGAGTCCCGGATGTGATCACGGACATGACGAGGAGTCTCAAAATGGTCGAGACATAAAGATTGATATATTGGACGACTATATTCGGACACCGGAGAAGTTTCGGATAAAACCGAAGTGCCGGAGGGTTATTGGAACCCCCGGGGGAGTATATGAGCCTTATTGGGCCTCAGTGGGAGAGAGGAGGAGGCAGCCAAGGTGCCCCCCCCCAAGCCCAATCCGATTTGGGAGGGGGGCCGGCCCTCCTTTCCTTCTCCCTCTCTCCTCCTTCCTTCCTCTCCTACTCCAACTAGGAAGGGGGAATCCTGAAGGAAATATGCCCTAGAGGCAATAATAAAGTTATTATTTATTTCTTTATTTCATGATAAATGTTTATTATTCATGCTAGAATTGTATTAACCAGAAACATAATACATGTGTGAATACATAGACAAACAAAGTGTCACTAGTATGCCTCTACTTGACTAGCTCATTGATCAAAGATGGTTATGTTTCCTAACCATAGACATGAGTTGTCATTTGATAAATGGGATCACATCATTAGGAGAATGATGTGATTGACTTGACCCATTCCGTTAGCTTAGCACTTGATCGTTTTAGATTACTGCTATTGCTTTCTTCATGACTTATACATGTTCCTATGACTATGAGATTATGCAACTCCCGATTACCGGAGGAACACTTTGTGTGCTACCAAACGTCACAACGTAATTGGGTGATTATAAAGGTGCTCTACAGGTGTCTCCGATGGTACTTATTGAGTTGGCATAGATCGAGATTAGGATTTGTCACTCCGATTGTCGGAGAGGTATCTCTGGGCCCTCTCGGTAATGCACATCACTATAAGCCTTGCAAGCAATGCAACTAATGAGTTAGTTGCGGGATGATGCATTACGGAACGAGTAAAGAGACTTGCCGGTAACGAGATTGAGCTAGGTATTGAGATACCGACGATCGAATCTCGGGCAGGTAACATACCGATGACAAAGGTAACAACGTATGTTGTTATGCGGTTTGACCGATAAAGATCTTCGTAGAATATGTAGGAACCAATATGAGCATCCAGGTTCCGCTATTGGTTATTGACCGGAGACGTGTCTCGGTCATGTCTACATAGTTCTCGAACCCGTAGGGTCCGCACGCTTAAAGTTCTATGACGATCGGTGTTATGAGTTTATGTGATTTAATGTACCAAAGGTAGTTTGGAGTCCCGGATGTGATCACGGACATGACGAGGAGTCTCGAAGTGGTCGAGACATAAAGATTGATATATTGGACGACTATATTCGGATACCGGAAGTGTTCCGGGTGATTTCGGAGAAAACCGGATCCCCTGGGGAGAAGTAATGGGCCACATGGGCCTTAGTGGAGAGAGAGAGGGCCGGCCAGGGTAGGCCGCGCGCCCCCTCCCCCTCTGGTCCGAATTGGAGTAGGGAAGGGGGGCGGCACCCCCCTTTCCTTCTCCCTCTCCTCCTTCCTTTCCCCCTCCTAGTAGGAGTAGGAAAGGGGAGTCCTACTCCTACTAGGAGGAGGAATCCTCCTCCTGGCGCGCCCTGCAAGGGCCGACCGGCCTCCCCCCTTGCTCATTTATATATGGGAGCAGGGGGGCACCCTAGCACACACAAGTTCATCATTGATCTTTCTTAGCCGTGTGCGGTGCCCCCCTCCACCATAATCCACCTCGGTCATATCGTAGCGGTGCTTAGGCGAAACCCTGCGTCGGTAGCTTCATCAAAACCGTCACCACGCCGTCGTGCCGATGAAGCTCTTCCCCGAAGCTCTACTGGATCGTGAGTTCGCGGGACGTCACCGAGCTGAACGTGTGCTGAACGCGGAGGTGCCGTACGTTCGGTACTGAGGGTCGATCGATCATGAAGACGTACGACTACATCAATCGCGTTGTCATAACGCTTCCGCTTACGGTCTATGAGGGTACGTAGACAACACTCTCCCCTCTCGTTGCTATGCATCACCATGGTCTTGCGTGTGCGTAGGAATTTTTTTGAAATTACTACGTTCCCCAACAGTGGCATCCGAGCCAGGTTTATGCGTAGATGTTATATGCACGAGTAGAACACAAGTTAGTTGTGGGCGATACAAGTCATACTGCTTACCAGAATGTCATACTTTGGTATGGCGGTATTGTTGGATGAAGCGGCCCGAACCGACATTACGCGTACGCTTACGCGAGACTGGTTTTACCGACGTGCTTTGCACACAGGTGGCTAGCGGGTGTCAGTTTCTCCAACTTTAGTTGAACCTAGTGTGACTACGCCCGGTCCTTATTGAAGGTTAAAACAGCACTAACTTGACGAAATATCGTTGTGGTTTTGATGCGTAGGTAAGAACGGTTCTTGCTCAGCCCATAGCAGCCACGTAAAACTTGCAATAACAAAGTAGAGGACGTCTAACTTGTTTTTGCAGGGCATGTTGTGATGTGATATGGTCAAGGCATGATGCTATATTTTATTGTATGAGATGATCATGTTTTGTAACTGAGTTGTCGGCAACTGGCAGGAGCCATATGGTTGTCGCTTTATTGTATGCAATGCAATCGCCCTGTAATTGCTTTACTTTATCACTAAGTGGTAGCGATAGTCGTAGAAGCAATAGTTGGCGAGACGACAACGATGCTACGATGGAGATCAAGGTGTCGCGCCGGTGACGATGGTGATCATGATGGTGCTTTGGAGATGGAGATCAAAGGCACAAGATGATGATGGCCATATCATATCACTTATATTGATTGCATGTGATGTTTATCCTTTATGCATCTTATTCTGCTTGATTGACGGTAGCATTATAAGATGATCTCTCACTAAATTTCAAGGTACAAGTGTTCTCCCTGAGTATGCACTGTTGCCAAAGTTCGTCGTGCCGAGACACCACGTGATGATCGGGTGTGATAAGCTCTACGTTCATATACAACGGGTGCAAGCCAATTTTGCCGACGCAGAAATACTCGGGTTTAACTTGACGAGCCTAGCATATGCAGATATGGCCTCGGAACACTGAGATCGAAAGGTCGAGCGTGAATCATATAGTAGATATGATCAACATAGTGATGTTCACCATTGAAAACTACTCCATCTCACGTGATGATCGGACATGGTATCACTTAGATGATTAGAGGGATGTCTATCTAAGTGGGAGTTCTTAAATATGATTAATTGAACTTTAATTTATCATGAACTTAGTACCTGATAGTATTTTGCTTGTCTATGTTGTTGTAGATAGATGGCCCGTGCTGTTCTTCCGTTGAATTTTAATGCGTTCCTTGAGAACGAAAAGTTGAAAGATGATGGTAGCAATTACACGGACTGGGTCCGTAACTTGAGGATTCCTCATTGCTACACAGAAGAATTACGTCGTGGAAGCACCGCTGGGTGCCAAACCCGCTGCAGTAGCAACGCCAGATGTTATGAACTTCTGGCAGAGCAAAGCTGATGACTACTCGATAGTTCAGTGTGCCATGCTTTACGGCTTAGAACCGGGACTTCAACGACGTTTTGAACGTCATGGAGAAAATGAGATGTTCCAGGAGTTGAAGTTAATATTTCAAGCAAATGCCCGGATTAAGAGATATGAAGTCTCCAATAAGTTCTACAGCTGCAAGATGGAGGAGAATAGTTCTGTTAGTGAGCATATACTCAAAATGTCTGGGTATAACAATCACTTGATTCAACTGGGAGTTAATCTTCCGGATGATAGTGTCATTGACAGAATTCTTCAATAACTGCCACCAAGCTACAAAAGCTTCGTGATGAACTATAACATGCAAGGGATGGATAAGACAATTCCCGAGCTCTTCGCGATGCTAAAGGCTGCGGAGGTAGAAATCAAGAAGGAGCATCAAGTGTTGATGGTCAACAAGACCACCAGTTTCAAGAAAAAGGGTAAAGGGAAGAAGAAGGGGAATGTCAAGAAGAACAGCAAACAAGTTGCTGCTCAGGAGAAGAAACCCAAGCCTGGACCTAAGCCTGAGACTGAGTGCTTCTACTGCAAAGGGACTGGCCACTAGAAGCGGAACTGCCCCAAGTATTTGGCGGATAAGAAGGATGGCAAGATGAGCAAAGGTATAACTGATATACATGTTATTGATGTGTACCTTACTAAAGCTCGCAGTAGCACCTGGGTATTTGATACTGGTTCTGTTGCTAATATTTGCAACTCGAAACAGGGACTACGGATTAAGCGAAGATTGGCTAAGGACGAGCTGACGATGCGCGTGGGAAATGGTTCCAAAGTCGATGTGATCGCCGTCGGCACGCTACCGCTACATGTACCTTCGGGATTAGTTTTAGACTTAAATAATTGTTATTTGGTGCCAGCGTTAAGCATGAACATTATATCTGGATCTTGTTTGATGCGAGACGGTTATTCATTTAAATCAGAGAATAATGGTTGTTCTATTTATATGAGTAATATCTTTTATGGTCATGCAACCTTGAAGAGTGGTCTATTTTTAATGAATCTCGATAGTAGTGATACACATATTCATAATGATGAAGCCAAAAGATGCAGAGTTGATAATGATAGTGCAACTTATTTGTGGCACTGCCGTTTAGGTCATATTGGTGTAAAGCATATGAAGAAACTCCATTCTGATGGACTTTTGGAATCACTTGATTATGAATCACTTGGTACTTGCGAACCATGCCTCATGGGCAAGATGACTAAAACGCCGTTCTCCGTAACAATGGAGCGAGCAACAGATTTGTTGGAAATCATACATACAGATGTATGTGGTCCGATGAATATTAAGGCTCGCGGCGAATATCATTATTTTCTCACCTTCACAGATGATTTGAGCAGATATGGGTATATCTACTTAATGAAACATAAGTCTGAAACATTTGAAAATTTCAAAGAATTTCAGAGTGAAGTGGAAAATCATCGTAACAAGAAAATAAAGTTTCTATGATCTGATCGTGGAGGAGAATATTTGAGTTATGAGTTTGGTCTTCATTTGAACAATGCGGAATAGTTTCACAACTCACGCCACCCGGAACACCACAGCGTAATGGTGTGTCCGAACATCGTAATCGTACTTTACTAGATATGGTGCGATCTATGATGTCTCTTACTGATTTACCGCTATCGTTTTGGGGTTATGCTTTAGAGACGGCTGCATTCACGTTAAATAGGGCACGAGCTAAATCCGTTGAGACGACGCCTTATGAACTGTGGTTTGGCAAGAAACCAAAGTTGTCATATCTTAAAGTTTGGGGTTGCGATGCTTATGTGAAAAAGCTTCAACCTGATAAGCTCGAACCCAAATAGGAGAAATGTGTCTTCATAGGATACCCAAAGGAGACTGTTGGGTACACCTTCTATCACAGATCCGAAGGGAAGACATTTGTTGCTAAGAATGGATCCTTTCTAAAGAGGGAGTTTCTCTCGAAAGAAGTGAGTGGGAGGAAAGTAGAACTTGATGAGGTAACTGTACCTCCTCCCTTATTGGAGAGTGGTCCATCACAGAAACCGGTTCCTATGACACCTACACCAATTAGTGAGGAAGCTAATGATGATGATCATGAAACTTCAGATCAAGTTACTACCGAACCTCGTAGGTCAACCAGAGCAAGATCCGCACCAGAGTGGTACGGTAATCCTATTCTGGAGGTCATGTTGCTTGACCATGACGAACGTACGAACTGTGAGAAAGCGATGATGAGCCCAGATTCCGCAAAATGGCTTGAGGCGATGAAATCTGAGATGGGATCCATGTATGAGAACAAAGTATGGACTTTGGTTGACTTGCCCGATGATCGGCAAGCCATCAAAATTAAATGGATCTTTAAGAAGAAGACCGACGCTGATAGTAATGTTACTGTCTACAAAGCTCGACTTGTTGCGAAAGGTTTTCGACAAGTTCAAGGAGTTGACTACGATGAGACCTTCTCACCCGTAGCGATGCTTAAGCCCGTCCAAATCATGTTAGCAATTGCCGCATTTTCTGATTATGAAATTTGGCAAATGGATGTAAAGACTGCATTCCTGAATGGATTTCTGGAAGAAGAGTTGTATATGATGCAACCTGAAGGTTTTATCGATCCAAAGGGTACTAACAAAGTGTGCAATCTCCAGCGATCCATCTATGGACTGGTGCAAGCATCTCGGAGTTGGAATAAACGTTTTGATTGTGTGATCAAAGCATATGGTTTTATATAGACTTTTGGAGAAGCCTGTATTTACAAGAAAGTGAGTGGGAGCTCTGTAGCATTTCTAATATTATATGTGGATGACATATTGTTGATTGGAAATGATATAGAATTTTTGGATAGCATAAAAGGGTACTTGAATAAGAGTTTTTCAATGAAAGACCTCGGTGAAGAAGTTCAAAATCTATAGAGATAGATCAAGACGCTTAATTGGACTTTCACAAAGCACATACCTTGATAAAGTTTTGAAGAAGTTCAAAATGGATCAAGAAAAGAAAGGGTTCTTGCCTGTGTTACAAGGTGTGAAGTTGAGTAAGAGTCAATGCCCGACCAATGCAGAAGATAGAGAGAAAATGAAAAGTGTTCCCTATGCTTCAGCCATAGGCTCTATCATGTATGCAATGCTGTGTACCAGACCTGATGTGTGCCTTGCTATTAGTTTAGCAAGGAGGTACCAAAGTAATCCAGGAGTGGATCACTAGACAGCGGTCAAGAACATCCTGAAATACCTGAAAAGGACTAAGGATATGTTTCTCGTTTATGGAGGTGACAAAGAGGTCATCGTAAATGGTTATGTCGATGCAAGCTTTGACACTGATCTGGACGATTCTAAATCGCAAACCGGATACGTGTTTATATTGAACGGTGGAGCTGTCAGTTGGAGCAGTTCTAAACAAAGCGTCGTGGCGGGATCTACGTGTGAAGCGGAGTACATAGCTGCTTCGGAAGCAGCAAATTAAGGAGTCTGGATGAAGGAGTTCATATCCGATCTAGGTGTCATACCTAGTGCATCGGGTCCAATGAAAATCTTTTTTGACAATACTGGTGCAATTGCCTTGGCAAAGGAATCCATATTTCACAAGAGAACCAAACACATCAAGAGACGCTTCAATTCCATCCGCGATCAAGTCCAGGTGGGAGACATAGAGATTTGCAAGATACATACGGATCTGAATATTGCAGACCCATTGACTAAGCCTCTCTCACGAGCAAAACATGATCAGCACCAAGGCTCCATGGGTGTTAGAATCATTACAGTGTAATCTAGATTATTGACTCTAGTGCAAGCGGGAGACTGGAGGAAATATGCCCTAGAGGCAATAATAAAGTTATTGTTTATTTCCTTATTTCATGATAAATGTTTATTATTCATGCTAGAATTGTATTAACCGGAAACATAATACATGTGTGAATACATAGACAAACAAAGTGTCACTAGTATGCCTCTACTTGAGTAGCTCGTTGATCAAAAGATGGTTATGTTTCCTAACCATAGACATGAGTTGTCATTTGATAAACGGGATCACATCATTAGGAGAATGATGTGATTGACTTGACCCATTCCGTTAGCTTAGCACTTGATCGTTTTAGTTTACTGCTATTGCTTTCTTCATGACTTATACATGTTCCTATGACTATGAGATTATGCAACTCCCGATTACCGGAGGAACACTTTGTGTGCTACCAAACGTCACAACGTAACTGGGTGATTATAAAGGTGCTCTACAGGTGTCTCCGATGGTACTTGTTGAGTTGACATAGATCGAGATTAGGATTTGTCACTCCGATTGTCGGAGAGGTATCTCTGGGCCCTCTCGGTAATGCACATCACTATCAGCCTTGCAAGCAATGCAACTAATGAGTTAGTTGCGGGATGATGCATTACGGAACGAGTAAAGAGACTTGCCGGTAACGAGATTGAGCTAGGTATTGAGATACCGACGATCGAATCTCGGGCAAGTAACATACCGATAACAAAGGTAACAACGTATGTTGTTATGCGGTTTGACCGATAAAGATCTTCGTAGAATATGTAGGAACCAATATGAGCATCCAGGTTCTGCTATTGGTTATTGACCGGAGACGTGTCTCGGTCATGTCTACATAGTTCTCGAACCCGTAGGGTCCGCACGCTTAAAGTTCTGTGACGATCGGTATTATGAGTTTATGTGATTTGATGTACCAAAGGTAGTTCGGAGTCCCGGATGTGATCGCGAACATGACGAGGAGTCTCTATGTGGTCGAGACATAGAGATTGATATATTGGACGACTATATTCGGATACCGGAAATGTTCCGGGTGATTTCGGAGAAAACCAGAGTGCCGGAGGGTTACCGAAACCCCCCCCCCCCCGGGAGAAGTAATGGGCCACATGGGCCTTAGTGGAGAGAGAGAGGGCCTTCCGGGGCAGGCCGTGCGCCCCCTCCCACTCTTGTCCGAATTGGACTAGGGAAGGGGGGGCGGCGCCCCCCTTTCCTTCTCCCTCTCCTCCTTCCTTTCCCCCTCCTAGTAGGAGTAGGAAAGGGAGTCCTACTCCTACTAGGAGGAGGACTCCTCCTCCTGGCGCGCCCTGCAAGGGCCGGCCAGCCTTCCCCCTTGCTCCTTTATATACGGGGGCAGGGGCACCCTAGCACACACAAGTTGATCATTGATCTTTCTTAGCCGTGTGCGGTGCCCCCGTCCACCATAATCCACCTCGGTCATATCGTAGCGGTGCTTAGGCGAAGCCCTGCGTGGGTAGCTTCATCAACACCATCACCACGCCGTCGTGCTGACGAAGCTCTTCCCTGAAGCTCTACTGGATCGTGAGTTCGCGGGACGTCACCGAGCTGAATGTGTGCTGAACGCGGAGGTGTCGTATGTTCGGTACTGAGGATCGGTCGATCATGAAGACGTACGACTACATTAACCGCGTTGTCATAACGCTTCCGCTTACGGTCTACGAGGGTACATAGACAACACTCTCCCTTCTCGTTGCTATGCATCACCATGATCTTGCGCGTGCGTAGGAATTTTTTGAAATTACTACGTTCCCCAACAAATCGGGAGTAGGACTCCCCTAGGGCGCGCCATAGAGAGGGCTGGCCCTCCCCTCCTCCACTCCTTTATATACGGGGGAGGGGGCACCCCATAGACACACAATTTGATTGTTTAGCCGTGTGCGTTGCCCCCCTCCATAGATTTCCACCTCGGTCATATCATTGTAGTGCTTAGGCGAAGCCCTGCGTCGGTAACTTCATCATCACCGTCATCACGCCGTCGTGCTGACGAAGCTCTCCCTCAACACTCAGCTGGATCTAGAGTTCGTGGGACGTCACCGAGCAAAACGTGTGCAGATCGCGGAGGTGCCGTACTTTCGGTACTAGGATCGGTCGGATCGTGAAGACGTATGACTAAATCAACCGCGTTGTCATAACGCTTCCGTTTTCGGTCTACGAGGGTATGTGTACTACACTCTCCCCTCTCGTTGCTATGCATCACCTAGATGGATCTTGCGTGTGCTTAGGAATTTTTTTTGAAATTACTGCGTTCCCCAACACCTAGTTGACGGAAGAGGCTAACGGAATTGATGGCGATGTCATATTGGGCAAAAAAATTAGACCAAGTGTCAAATAGGGAAGAAAGAAAATTCTAGTGTCAAATAAGGAAACATATTTTGAAGTAGTGTCAAATAAGGAATTCTCTCTAATTTGCAAGGTATACACCAAGAGGGAGATTCCGGCAGCTGGAAATCTGGACCTGAAAAATCTACGTCAGGACACCTATTCTGCACAACTCCAAACCAGCTGAAACTTCACGGAGATTTTTTATGGAATATTTGAGGAATATTGGAGCAAATAACTACCAGAGAAGTCCCACTAGGTGGGCACAACCCACCTGGGCGCGCGAGGCAGCCCAGGCGCGCCCTGGTGGGTTGTGCTCACCCAGGCCCACCTCCGGTGCCCATCTTCTGGTATATAGGTCATTTTGACCTAGAAAAATGAGAGGACTTTCGGGATGGAGCGCTGCCGCCTCGAGGTGGAACTTGGGCTGGAGCACTTTTGCCCTCCGGCGGAGCGATTCCGCCGGGGAAACTTCCCTCCCGGAGGGGGAAATCATCGTCATCATCATAACCAACAACTCTCCCATCTTGGGGAGGGCAATCTCGATCAACATCTTCAACAGCACCATCTCATCTCAAACCCTAGTTCATCTCTTGTGTTCAATCTTGTTACCGGAACTATAGATTGGTGCTTGTGGGTGACTAGTAGTGTTGATTACATCTTGTAGTTGATTACTATATGATTTATTTGGTGGAAGATTATATGTTCAGATCCAATATGCTATTTAATACTCCTCTGACCATGAGCATGTTTATCATTTGTGAGTAGTTACTTAGAGATCACGGGAGAAATCATGTTGCATGTAATCATGTGAACTTGATATGTGTTCGATATTTTGATAGTATGTATGTTGTGATTCCCTTAGTGGTGTCATGTGAACGTCGACTACATGACACTTCACCATATTTGGGCCTAAGGGAATGCATTGTGGAGTAGCAATTAGATGATGGGTTGCGAGAGTGACAGAAGCTTAAACACCAGTTTATGCGCTATATATTCCGTAAGGGACCGATTGGATCCAAAAGTTTAATGCTATGGTTAGAATTTATTCTTAATAATTTTCTCGTAGTTGCGGATGCTTGCGGGAGGGTTAATCATAAGTAGGAGTTTTGTTCAAGTAAGAACAGCACCTAAGCATCGGTCCACCCACATATCAAATTATCAAAGTAACGAACACAAATCAAACCAACATGATGAAAGTGACTAGATGAAATTCCCGTGTACCCTCAAGAACGCTTTGCTTATCATAAGAGATCGTTTTGGCCTGTCCTTTGCCTCAAAAGGATTGGGCTACCTTGCTGCACTTTTGTTACTACTATCGTTACTTGCTCGTTACAAATTATCTTGCTATCAAACTACTCCGCTACTTACAATTTCAGCACTTGTAGACATTACCTTACTGAAAACTACTTGTCATTTCCTTCTGCTCCTCGTTGGGTTCAACACTCTTACTTATCGGAAAGAGCTACAATTGATCCCCTATACTTGTGGGTCATCAATGATCATTAGCATGCTCTTGAGAGGGTTATGCGCTATTTAAAAGGCACTACGAGCTATGGGATTCACTACACCGGGTACCCAAGAGTACTGGAGGGTTATAGTGACTCAAAATGGATATCTGACGCTCATGAGATTAAGGCCACGAGTGGATATTTTTTTTCACTTGGTGGTGGCACTGTTTCCTGGAAGTCTTGCAAACAGACTATCTTAACGAGGTTAACTATGGAAGTAGAACTCACATCATTAGACACGGCCATTGTTGAAGCAGAGTGGCTTTGTCGACTCTTGATGGACTTACCTGTGGTTGAAAAACTATCAGAAAATCAAACTATTAGAACCCACTATCCCGATGAACTATGATAATCAAACTATAATCATCAAGATAAACAGTTCTAAGGATAATATGAAGTCCTCAAGGCATGTGAAGAGGAGATTGAAATCTATCAGAAAATTAAAGAACTTCGGAGTTATTACATTGGATTATATCCAAATGTCTAAAAACCTGGCAGATCCCTTCACAAAGGGTTTATCATGTAATGTGATAGATAATGCATCAACGGAGATGGGTTTGAGACCCACTGTATAAGTTGTCAACAGTGGTAACCCACTTTATGTGATCGGAGAACCCGTGAAGTAGAAGTAGGAGACAAGTTGTTGGTCAGCTGGGAGGAGCGTATCCCTATATTAATTATCCCACTCCGTGAAGATGTAGTACTCTCCTAATCTGCATGGCAGGTTGATATTTATCTTAATGAGTTCCAAGTGGCTTATCTGTGTAAGCAGAGACATTGTCCTGCAGAACATCTCCTGAGAAATGCACCTATATGAATTTGATTGTTAAACGTCATAGTCTGTGAGAATTGAGTGTTCTCATGAATTCATGAAAGGCCCTGGAGTATGACGTGTAACGCTACACCCGCAGGGAAGCCTTGCGGCATCCCAGTATCAGTCAAGAATTTGTGTGAAATTAGTCCGCGGAAAACTTGTAGTTCGAGCCATAGTCCACTATTCAAGTTGTGATAGTGTAGCATAAAATTTTAAGTGGAAGTTCAACTTAACAGTCTCCACTAAGCAATGTTTTGGAACTAAATGATGAGATGTGCCAATGAGACTTTGTGGGGGGTTGTTGGATTTTTGCTAGTAGGCTTTTGGCCCAAAGCCCAACTAAAATCTGAAATTCTCATGGCCCATTCTTGCAGGGCGGTGTGTGCGGTGTGAATGGGACTAATCTTTAGTCCCATACTGCTAGGTGAGTGGGAGTTGCACTACTTTATAAGGTGAACTCTTCTAGCACTTGTAGGAGAATGGGAAGAGGAGACCTACACGCGCGCTCCTCCATCTCGCTCACCTCGCCATGACGCGCCACGTCGGGTTTCGGAAATGAGCCGAGCCGAGGAAAAAGCTATGCATGTTGTCTATATTTTTGTTACTCGGGAGAATTAATGAGTCATTAATTAATAGTTAACGGATGCGTTAATTACTCAGTTGTTTCCAATTCTTTTGGATCGTGAGGCTGTTACCGACTTGGACGTGGGGTTTACTCCCACGACCTACCTGGCCTGCCACTGTATAGACAGGAAGACGTCTACCCTAGCCGCCATCACAACATATGGTTACGCGCCGTTCGAAAACATTGCGCCATCACGCAGGTCTTCTCCATGCCTCCTTCCAACGTGCACCGCGAGAAGGGACAGCAGGCCTCCGGAACCCCGCCTCTCATAATCCAGTACGGGAGAGGGGCGGTCATGTTTTTGGGGAGCGCACTCGCGCGACTGCTGGCAGCGACGATTTTCTCAACAACGACTTCTTCCCCGACCTTGGCAACCTCTTCATCAATGACTTGGGCGACAACATCAACGCCAACAGTTCTGCCCCCGATGCACCGTATGTGATTATGTCCTCCTTGTTTGAGATCGTGCTAGAATTTATATTTCAGTCTGTGCCCTTGATTCGATCTGTTCATCCATTATGTTATTCCGCATGATTAGTTCAATCTCTGTTATTGCCCTCATGATTTATTTACTGTTTATTCAGATTGAATCTCGTAGTAATTTGCCCATATATTCAACAGGACACAAACCCTACCAAAACTCAAAGTAACATCTAAAAACAAAGCCCTCCCATCGACAAGGGTCGGGATCCACCGCGCTTCCATGGCCCTACTAAGGCCACCGGAGACGGGGCGATCGGTGGCGGCGCCGACGCCGGCAGGAGGCGGAGAAAACCTAAACTTGGGAGAGGAAGCAGTGGCTGTCCACGTCACTATCTTCCCCATATGTCCATCTCTTTCATGATCCGAATTCACATGGGTAGTACTAAGGACCTGCTATCAACTAAGGTCTGATAATAGTGCTAACGGGTGTTATGATGTCAGGCTCATCCTCTTTGTGACCAGTACCACCACTAAGAACTACTAGTTTTTTTTTTAATAAGAAGAAAAGGGGCCGACGGCCAAGGAGAGAGATTGTCATAGAACTACTCCCTTCGTTCCTATATATTTGTCTTTATAAAGATTTCAACAAATGACTACATACGAAGTAAAATGAGTGAATCTACACTCTAAAATATGTCTATATACATCCGTATGTGGTAATTCATTTGAAATCTCTAAAAAGACAAACATTAGAAACGGAGGGGGTAGTATAGTAAAGCTCCACAATTTGTGTTCTGCTGCAAACATGGTCCATGAAAAACGGAAGACAAGTTTAAGTTAATTAATAAGAAGACGACGCAATGGTTTGCTGTGGCTCCGATGGATGCAATGCACCGTGTTATGCATGATCGAAGGGAACGGGACCAAATGGCAGATGATGCAACTAGAATAGCAAACTGTACGCAGTATTTCTTGTAGTACTTTGCTACTAAGCCAGCGCTAATTAATATGAATCGGAGGGAGGAGTAGTATAGTATGTGTTTGGTTGGTTGGGTTGCTCGTAGGCTATTGTCACTTGTTCCTGTCGTCTCCCCATCATGCCAATGAATTGAATCGAATCGAATTGAATTGATGCCAAGCATTAGGCGTACCTGCCATGCTATGCTAGTGCCGCCTCTCCCTCTTTTTTCTTTCCCTCTCTCTCTTTAGCATGATTGGATCGGATTGGATTGTTGGATCTCTCCCTAAAACAAGTTGATGAGGACGCTAACCAACAGCGATCCCGACTTTGCATTTGTTTTGATTTCCCACCAAAAACAAAGTGGCAAACGGCTGGCAGGGCGGGCAGATACCGTTTGCCATTTGGTCACCTTCCACGAGTCGTCTGGTCACCTTTGTCCGCTTCTTGACCGGCCGGCTCCTTTGCTGCTGCCAGTCTGTCTGTCTTGTGCGGCAAGGAGAAAGTTTCCACACCCCACGTTCGTTGTCCGTCGCCGTCGTCGCCGTCGTCATCGTCGTCAAACCCTATCCCGGTGCCGTGTTCCGCTGGGCGCATCACGTATGTATACATAACATGGCCCAGGCCTGGCTCGAAATTTGGAAAGCGTAGCTAGCGTTGCGTTTGCTTATCCTGTTTTAGCACACACCCACCCACCTAACAGTACTTGATAAATGCAGCATCTAGGCTGTATCTGTACTCCTAAGCTGGAGCCAGTCAAGATGATCCCCTCTTTGCAGCTGGAACCCATGACCAGCTGCTTCTTTTATTTAGTTTATTAATTTTATGTATTTATTCAATTTGGGCCAATCCCATCCACCTAGGCTTTCTTTTCACCCAATCCTTGTCAGATTTGCATGGCATTGATTCATCTCCAACTGGAAACGCAAATACTATCACTATCATCTCATCCTTGACCATGCCTCCTCCCCTGCTCATCCCTTCATCATTGGACTTGGAGAGGACAGCCTCTTGGTTAACTCCCTTTCAAGCCAAGGAAAGGAAAGGAAGCCACACATTCTACAGTTAATTCCCCTTTTTCATCCTTGCATGCATGCATGCATGATGATGCCACCACCACCAAAAACAATGCATCAAGTAATAATCTCTCCACCAACAAGATGCTAGCTGTCGCACAAGGAAGGATGGAATAATCATCGGACAGCCGGCAATAATAATGTATGTACGCACCCGCAAAATAATCAATAATGTATGAGATCATGTATGTCTACAAATTCCATTATTACCATCCTCTCTGTAAAAAAAATAAAAATTACAGTGTGTGTTCATATATGTATGTATATACGATGATTGAAATCTCGCCCCGTTTTACACCACCAAACGAATGATCTCCACTAGTGCTGCGCCAGGCAGCCGTGCCCGTCGCAGTGCACCGGCGGGCGGTGTAGGAACGCGAGGCACTGGTCCGCCGGCCGCTGGTCCGGGCGGCCGGCGATGCAGTTCTGCCGGTCGTCGTTGCGCCGGAGCGCCATGCACCGCTCCGGCTCGCCGCAGAAGTAGTTGTACGAGTAGGTGAAGTTGGCCAGCCGCGGCAGCGCGCAGATGCCCTCCGGGATGTGCCCGGCGAGCTCGTTGTGCGCGACGTCGAGCTGCTCCAGCGCGTGCATCCCCGCCATGGACTCCGGCAGTGTGCCCTGGAGCTGGTTGAAGCTCACGTCCAGCACGGTGAGCTCGCGCAGCCACCCGATCTCCGGCGGGATGCAGGACCGGATGCCGGAGTTGAGCATGACGAGCTCGTTGAGCGTGGCCCCCATGCGCCCCACGCTGGCGGGGATGCAGCCACGGAGGCGGAGGTTGGCGAGCACGATGACCGAGGCGGGGGAGTTGCCAAAGTTCTCCGGCAGCTCGAAGTCGAAGTGGTTGTCGTTGATGAAGAGCGCGTCGATCTTCTTGTCGAAGATGGCCGGGGGCACGGGGCCGCACAGGTTGTTGAACCTGATGTCCACGTACTTGACGTTGGGGAGGCAGAGGATGTGCTGCGGGAAGCCGCCGGAGAGGAGGTTGTTGCTGACGTCCAGCTCGTGGAGGAGGGAGAGCTTGGGGAGGGAGTCCGGGAGCCCCCCTGCGAAGCGGTTGGAGTTGAGGTGGAGGACGGCGAGGTCAGTGAGGTGGCCGAGCTCGAACGGCAGCGTGCCGGCGAGGTCGCCGTGATTGAGGTCGACGCCGGCCACGGCGCGCGCGCACGGGTCGTCAAGGGACGGCGCGCAGAAGACGCCGAAGTAGGCGCACACGTCCGGGCCGCACCAGTTGCCCGTCAGGTTCTTGGGGTCGTCGGTGATGGCGCGCTTGAGGGCCTGCAGCGCCACGTACGCGCGCTGCAGCCGCGGGCTGTTGTCGGCCGTCTGCTTCGGCAGCGGCACGGGGCAGGCCGAGCAGAGCAACGCGGCGGAGAGGAGGAGCGCGGCGGCGAGGAGCAGCGGTGGCGGCGAGGCGGTGGCCGGCATGTTTGCGTGTCTTTCTTTGGGTGTGTGGGTGTGTGTGAATTGGGTTGAGCTGGGTTGAACCGAGTATATATACAGGGGGAGGCGATGCTTTGACACGGTTTCCTTTCGTGGTTGAGTTTGCGCGTCATGATTTCGTTCTGGGTTTCTTGTTTTCTTTTGCAAGGTTGACTGCTGGCTTTCCCACCTTTATTTTTGTATTCTTGTTTTTCGAGGTTTTCTGGCTTTCCCCCATTTTTTATATATAAAGCAACAGCTGAACAAGGTACACGATCGAACGATACAAGATGTTGAGGTGACCCTCTTATAAAGCCGATCTGAGGACAAGCGGCATACGCAAAACACTACGCAACCAAAAGAGACAACACAACACTACGCCCTAGGCCCCTAGCACACCTAAACTCCACGACAACGCCCTTAGGAGCGAGAACCGTGTAAAGCGTCACCGCTGCCGAGTCTGCGACGAACAAAGGTCTTCACACGGAGCCCTGTCACGGAGAGGATACCCACGACGACATCTTCAAGAAGATAGCGGCACCCGCAAGCCTCACCGTCATCGACGCTGAGGCGCCGAGTTTTCGCTCAGCAGCTCACCCATGCTACTACGAGGTCACCAGGACAAGCTCGGTGAGGAAAGATCCCCAGTTCCGGATCAGAGCGTCACTAGTGCTAAGGCAGAGCGCCCGCCCGAGCCACCCACCTCTAGCCGTCTCGTCGCCCACACGCCCAAGACAGATAGTTACCACCATCGCAATGTTGTCTGCCGAAGAGCCAACATGCAGACCACCACCCGGGTCCACCACCCTAACATCCATGTCCAAGCCATCATCATCCGCCCACGTCACGATGCACCAACCACGATCGGAGGAGTAAAAGGTGTCTCCTTTCACTCCTAGCCCGGCATCAGCCACGAAGTCTGGATCAACACCTCCACGATAGGAGGTGTCGACACCTGCGTCTCCAGTCAGTTCCGGTGGAACGGGGAAGACCCAACTCCGTAACTACTGACGGCCGCCGTCGAACATGCTCGTTCGATGTCGATCTGCCCAACGAACTCGCGATGTCTCGACCACCACCAACAGCCACAGTACCCGCGAGGAGAGGGTCCTCATCATCCGCGGGCACCACCGGACCAGGCCCACCATCATCTACCCGGAGCGAAGCTTCGACCCGTCCCGGGCCCAAAATGGTCCTCCCGAGCACGAGTTCCTGGTCCTGGCCATATCCACCGCGTGAGCACCCTGCGCCATCGGCCCAGACCCGAAAGAAGAGAGGCACCACCATCCCCACCCCCGCCGTTGACCGCCTACCACCGCCACGCTGCAGCAACCGTCTCACAGATCGATGCATCAACCTAACGGCCGAACCAGACCGGGGCAAGGGGAGAATCCTGCCACGACCTAACCCTCCGCACGCCAGAGCTGTGAGGATCCAGCAAGGCTAGCCAGACCCGCAGACGACCTTGAGCAGCTCCTCCACAGCACGCCTGCAGCTCCCTGCCAGATCCTGGTCACCACCAAGCGCCTGCAACACAGTCGGTCTGTCGGCCGCCAAGACAACCAGAAGGAATGGCTGCGACCTCCGGCCCACGCCAACACAGCCTGCGCCACTCAGCTCCAAATCGGCGGGGTCGCCGCCGCCAGATCTGACGGCCGCAGACCAGACCGAAGCAGCCCACCAGCTAATCCCCCGTAGCCGTCGCAGTCCAGCCATCCGCCCATGCTGCTGATGTGCCCGCATGACTCGTCGCCGCCGCGCCCCACGCGAGTGATGCGCCTCCGTCTTGGTGCTGCACCCCACGATGCGCACACCCGCGGGAGGGGAGAAACGCCCTGCCGCCGCCTTCACCGACCAGGCTTTGCCTGGCGGCGTGCGCCAACGGCGGCGAAGGGAGGGAGGACGAGCAGGGGAGAGGTGAGGCGGGAAGGGAGGCTGCGCATGCTATGGTTCGCCACCCGGTCGCGGGAGCGGGTGAGGCGAGACGAGGGGGCATTTTGGGAGGTTTTGATTGGAATATACTCTAGTAGATAATGTTTCGTTTTGCTTGATTCTCAAAATTTATGTGTTTTTTTAATGTTGCTTTCAGTGCGGGTTTTTGGTTGTCATTTTACAATTAGTTAGCTGGCTAGCTAGGGGTCATGTGATTGGTTGTGATAATTGATCGCATGATTACTCAAAATAATTTCTTGAGATAGTATAAAGTTGGGTCATCTATTTTGAAACGGAGGGAGTAGTTTGCAATCTAACTCAGATTTGTACTTGTCCGTTGACGCGTCAGCTGGTCCATCCCAGGCGTAAACTGGAGGAGGAAAAATTATGGAAAGCGCTGTGGAGGGTCAAGGCTCCCAACAAGATGAAAATTGTGCCACGGCGTTTGGCTCATGATTGTCTTCCCTCGGACGAGCAGCTTCATCATCGCCATGTACCGATTGCTGCTTCTGTGGCAGGCCGGAGAGTATGGAGCATGCACTGCTATTCTGTTCTCGTGCTTGCGCAGTATGGGAGGCGATCAAGGAGACTTTTGCAATCAAACTCTGTCGGTCATCCTTTACATCACCTAAGCAGTGGCTATTCGATTATCTCTCCAGATGCTCCGATTAGGAAGCAACGGTCATGACTGTGACGATTTGGCACATCTGGGAGGCTCGCAACACTGCGAGAAATGAACCGGAAGCCCCACACCCGAAGCGCACAGCAGCTAGGACCCAGGCTTATATTGAGTTGATCATCCAACGCCTATACAAACCTGTACCTGCACATAGGCGTGAGACCTCTACCCTGAACCCTCCCTGGTCCCCGCCGCCGGTAGGTAAGCTGGTTGTGTTTGTCTGATGCTGCTGTTTCTGAAGATTTGAATAAAGCCGGAGTGGTGTTGTGATTCTGGATCATTTGGGTCAGTGTGTGCCTGCTTGCTCTGAATCTCTGAAGGGTATTCTGAATCCTGAAGTGGCTGAAGCCATGGCGCTTCGTCGGGCGGCCAGGTTTGTGCGAGAGGAAGGCTTTGCTGATGTGGTCTTCAAGTCGGACTGCCTCTCGGTGGTACAACGTTTGTCATCTCCGACCAGGGACCGTTCTGCTGTTGGATCCGTTGTGAATGATATCAAAGTGGTGGCGAGAGACCTTCCTGCTGCTTCGCATCAGCACCTCAATGTCTTGCTCATGTTTTAGCTAGATCAAGTTTGAACTCTACTAGTCTTTATATTTTCCCTTCTGCTCCGGATTGCATCCGGAAGACTCTTTGTAAATTTGTTGCTTGATCAATAAAGGCCGACATTCTTTCAAACCAGTAATGGATAACTCACAAGATAAAAGTAATGAAACAGGAAGTTCACACGACTTGGTGAAGAGACAAATCCAGCAATCAGAAGTCAACGAGATCACCTTGCAATTCCAGGAAACAGAAGTAACCAATACTGGAATAAGATTAGGTTGATAACAAAAATTCAAAAACCATTCAGGAATGCATAAAATGGTCATTCAGGAACCATCGATAACATAACAGTACTCTGAAACCACTACAATAGTTTGATTCCTGAATAAATGACTGATCTGGCTAGTTATGGTGACACAAACCATATATATGAGAGTCAGTTATCCACAGAATCGAACTAGATCGCATGGAAACACTAGTCAGACAATGACAGCAGTAACTCACTCATTTTTGTGTCCACATAAATAGCTAGATGAATGTTTAGTCAAGTACTCCCTCCGTCCCAGCAAAAGTGTACTTCCAGCATTTTTTGGAGGGTCAAAGTTTTTCAAGTCTGACCAAGTTTATATAAAAATTGACCAATATTTATATAATGAACATACATACTATGACGAATCTAATGATACTAATTTGATGGTTTAAATTTTGGTAATTTTTTGTAATTTTTTTGTACAAATTTGGTCAAACTTTAAAAAGTTTGACTCTCCAAGAAAGTTGGAAGTACACTTTTTCTGGGCGGAGGGAGTATACAGCAGAAATCTCTCGCGGACAATGAAGAACAGGTGAATTGCACCACATGAAACAGACAAAAATGGCATTCTGAAATGTCGACAGTTCAAACTGACAATGTCAACTCTGTCCATCAAATGCATCAGCAGTTATTGGCAATGACTCTGATTTTAGCAATACAGCCGTAGTGCGAAATAAGTGAAGATATCTACAGGTTACAGACTAGGTTCAGAAGAGCAGAAATTTTCAACATAAAGTATCTCTTACCAGATCAGGCCCCGAAATCAAGAGGAACCTCAAAACTGCAGTTCCAATAAATAAAGACCTCAGGACGAAGCTCGAATACTGAAAGCAAGGGTTGACAAAGGACCTTCAAAATGCTGAAAAGCAGTATCATATAAGCCTTGAGAAAGTTCCTAAATTCCAGTGTAAACCACCTTGTATACAAATAGATGGGCCATTTACTTTCCAAACCTTAAAAGAAGTTAAATATGAGATGGACACTGTGTAAGCTTGACTTAAGCAAAACTACTTACTGTCATCTTCCTTTTTGTATGTAATATAAATGATAGTGGTACTGGATAAAATGCTACAACCAACAAATTTAAAATTATATGCACCCAACACAGTAAAAGCTATGCACGGCAATAACCCAAAATGTCATATTAACAGCTGAACATAGCATCATGCAAAAAATTCATCCATCCAAAAGTATTACTCCCTCCGTCCCAAAATAAGTGACTCAACTTTGTACTAGCTTTAAAGTTGAGTCACTTATTTTGGGACAGAGGGAGTACATGTGGCAGTTTCCTAAATCTTTAATACTCCCTCCGTTTCTTTTTAGTCTGCATATAAGATTTAGTCAAAGTCAAACTTTGTTAACTTTGACTAAGTTTATAGAAAAATTTATCGAGATTCACAATATGAAATCAATATTGTTAGATGCATTATGAAATTAATTTTCATACCATATAGCTTTAGTATTGTAGATGTTGATATTTTTTCCTACAAAGTTGGTCAAACTTTACAAAGTTTGACTTTGATCAAATCTTATATGCAGACTAAAAAGAAACGGAGGGAGCACATAGTGACAAAAGCTAGAAGCACATAAATAAACCTAGTGGGAGGGCATTCGATTATCACAGGAAACAAAACAAGAAATGAACTTACCAAAATAACAACCTCAAAAAATAAACAGTATCTCAATGTACAGGTAGAAACAGTTCTGCATCAATTATTCATTCTAGGGCAATAACAACCGAGTTCCATGTTGAAATGTGGAAAATCACATTCAGATACATCATCAGAAACTTTGTTCTTTATCAAGTAATTCTACAACAATGCTCGCAAGACACATTTGAAGACTACCTACACTGGCAGGAAAAATGATCACATGAAACTTCCAAGCTATAGATGATCTCCTAACGTGGTCTTGCCATCCGGTTCATTTCCAGCAGTTGTGTAAGAGACACAGAACTCCATCTTTCGGTTCCCTCTTGAAGTTGCGCATAGAGTAGTCGCTTGACAGAGTCTATGCAAATGCTCACAGTGCCAAATTCGTACACTGGCATGCCGTTATAGAATTTGTTAACTCTAGGCATAAACAACAAACCTTGGTCAGCCGCATATGCCTGAATAGACTCCTTGAAGCTCATATCTCCCATGGCTGCTCCTGGTACAGCATGGTAAGATGGGTACTGCGATGCTTGCTGTGCTGCATCAAATTGCCGCTTCTCTGTTGCTCTCAAGAAGCCAACATTCTCCCTAGCCCCTGGCTGCACCAACTCATGTCCTTCAGCAGCTTGGTTCATCATCTCAAGACCAGCCGTTAGAAGCATCCGTATGCGTTCATTGGCAAGTAACTCTGGTGGGAAAAGGCCCCTCCAGCCCTTGTACCAATTCATTATCTCATTGAAATCAGGATTTGGTGAACTCAACCAATGGTACAAAACCAGCTGCCACTTGCTAAAGAAATCAACTTCCAACATATGAACCATATGGTGTACCGGGACAGCAGAAGCCCAGATCATAACCCAGTTAAACTGGTCAAACTTCTGGCTTGCTGGGTTAATCTGAAACTCCTGGAGTGCCATTTTCAGCTTAGGAATGATATAACGCACTATCAAGTCTTCCCAACTTGCTGGATCAAATACACCCTTCCATGGAGATAGCACAGCATAAGCTGATGAATCGTGAGCTTGCCATAATTGGAGGACACTACTCAGCTTGTACCGGATAGAGTGACACAATGTCTCTATCCTTTGCCCTAGAGTTGGCAACCATGGGTGTACCCATACATGGATTGGCACATTCTCGCTCCTCGGGTCCCAAGATTCGACTGCAGCTGTGAGCTTTGGCATTATTACATGCTCCAATATTGAATGGAGCACGATAGGGGGCAGCAACCGTTCCCATGACTCAAGAAAACGGAGCATTGGTTCTGGATCCCTAGCCTTCCATGAATTAGTTCCTGATATCCGCACAGCTGGTAGGATGACCTCACTGACCAGCTGTGCATATGGAGCCATTGATTCAGTAGCATCTGAGAAATCATATGGCTGGTCTCCCTGCAGCAAATCCTTCCACGATGACATGACCTCCAAGCCAAACAATGGATTCTGCAGAGGCTGCCACCCCTGAAATACCCGGATAAGTAGTGGATGCGCAAATCGGCAAGCAACCCATGCAACACTGCAAATTTTGAACTCCTCCTCATAGCGCACCTTCAATTCCTGGAAGGTCTTAAGCAACCCCCCCAGAGTGAGCAAACCAGCGGTGTCATCAACCCGGACCTTCTCCAGCACATCTGCAATTGTCTCCATAACTTGCAGCTGGCGTTTCTGCAAAGCCTCCTGCTTTGCTACTTTCTCCTTCTCCCGCACCAAACTAGCCACCTTCTCCTGCTCCCGCCGCAGCTGCCCATCCAACCTGACAATATCAGCCTCAGTCTCATCAACAAGCAGCCGCACATTGTACTGCAACTCCGGCATCGGCACATCATTTGCCTCCATCTCATGTTCAGTACTGAGCCCCTTCAAGTCTGTCAACACACGAGCCTGAGGCCCTCGCATGTCAATCACCTTTTGGACAAATGCGGGCTGCTCATCCTGTTCCTGCTCAGCGCGCCTTGCCAACAGCTCATTCTTAGTCAAGACCTGATCCTTCTTCAAGCTGGCCTTCTTGGACCACCGTTGCTTTTCCTTCTTGGCAGGCGGTGGGGGAGGTGGGGGTGGCAAGTTCTCCTTGGGAGTGAAAGCTTTGGGCTCCTTAAACCCCTCGACGCTGCCGAGTCCGGCGTTCTTGGGGCGCAAGGTGGTCTCCACTGGTGCAGTGATTCCCTGAGCATTCTTGCCGAGACCTTCTCCTCTCTTGTACCCCATCATAGCCATCATCTTAGCCACCTTCGTGTTGGACTCCAGGCTTCCAGGTGGCGGCGCCGGTTTTCCAGGTTCAAACCCTGCCCCGAATGCACTGCGCCGGCGCTTGGCCGACTCCTGCTGCCGCTCCTTCTCCTCCCGCCTCGCACGTGCACCCTCGGCGATTCGCTGCCCAAATCCCGTGGGCAGGTCCATGTATGGCTCCTGGTCCTCCTCTGCATCCTCCTCGGAGGCGGCGGCGGCAGCGGTGCCCGAGGAGGATGCGGCCTGGCCAAGTCCAGGCCTCTGCTGCTCCTCCCCCTCCTCCTCTGGCTTTGGGGCACTGATGCCCTTGGAGACGAACTGCACGGGCCTGGTGAGGTCGGGCTCGGCGTCGTCCCTGCGGCGCTTGCGGCGCCGGCGCCGGCGCGACGCCTCGTCCTCCTCGGAGTCGTAGTCGGAGTCCCCCTCGCCGAAGACGCCGTAGAGCGCGTCCTCGCGGGTCTGGGGCGCCCGCTCGCGGCGGCTCTGGTAGTAGAACTCCCCGTCGCGGCCGAAGCGGCCGCCCACGAAGTCGCCGTCCATGTCGAGGCGGTCCATGCCCTCGGCGTCCTCCTCCATGGCTCCGCCGCCTCCCGGATACCCGACCTGAGATGCCGACGCGGGCGAATCTCGAATCAGAACCTAGGGTTTCACCGAGGGTTTCGGCCAATCAACACGATGGGACGGAGCAAGCGGGGGTGGGAGCTGAAAAGGGGTGGCGGTGTCTACCTTGCCGCCCGTGAAGCCTTGTCCGCCGGAGCTCGCCGCCGCCGCCGCCGAGCACACGTCGGGGTGGAGACGGAGGGAGGGAGCGCGTCGGAGGGACTATTCCACGAGCGACTGTTTTTCTGGGACAGCGCGGTCGGCTACAGCCCGTGAGGTCCGTTGTGTGTAATATGGGCTTTACTATGGGGTGGTCCGATTCGGCCTGTATGGATACCTAGGCTGATAGAATGTCAATGGCGAAGTGTGCTTGGGCTCATGGTTGATGAGGAATGAAGAAAGTATACTTTTCCCCCTCAAATCTCCCTAGGCTGACTTTGGAGGAGTGTGAGTTGCATGACTTCGGCTTTATGGGAGATGTATTCACGTGGCGTAACCATAGCCACACCGCACAGAAGTATATTCGGGAGAGGCTTGATAGGGCGGTTGCTTCGCATGAATGGAGAGACAGATTCCCAGCTGTTACGGTGACGAATGGAGACCCCCGCCATTCTGATCACCGTCCTATTATCATCGATACCACAGGGTTGGCAGAAAGAAGAGTGAGATCGGGTGGAAGTATGGTGCCTAGATTTGAAGCTCGGTGGCTGGAGGAAGAAGAATGTAAGGAGATCATTAAAGAAGAATGGGAGAGGGAGATAGGGGAGAATCAGCAGAGGGTGGGGGAGGCACTGAAGGGAGTTATGAGCAAGCTATGTATATGGAATAAAAATGTCCTTGGGGACATTGAGAAGAGGATCTCCCGGCTGAAGAAAGAACTGGAAACTTGTAGGAGGAGACAAATTGGGCCAGATCATGTTAAAAGAGAAGGGTTACTCCGGTTTAAACTTGCAAGACTCGAGGAACAACGTGAGCTTTATTGGAAGCAGAGGGCTCATGTTGACTGGCTTAAATGGGGGGATAGAAATACAAAATTTTTACATGCCTATGCTTCGGAGAGGAGAAGGGTGAACAGAATAAAGAAGTTAAGGAGAGAGGATGGGAGTGTGGTGGAGGAGGAGGGAGCCATGAAGGAAGTAGTAACTAACTATTTTAAAAACATTTTCACTTCTTTTGCAGGTACCCGTATGGAGGAACTCTTGGGCCACATTGACACAAGAGTGACTCCAGCCATGAACGAATTGCTTTGCAAGGAGTTCACTGAGAAGGAAGTACTGGCTGCCCTTGATAGTATTGGAGATCTCAAGGCTCCTGGGCCAGATGGGATGCCTTCCTTGTTTTACAAAAGATGTTGGGATATTGTTGGTGATAAAGTTTTGCACGAGGTACTGAGTGTTCTTAATGGAGGGCCTATGCCAGTAGGGTGGAATGATACTTGTGTGGTTTTGATCCCCAAGACAAAAAATCCAGACAGTATGAAGGACCTGAGACCGATAAGTTTATGTAATGTGGTATATAAGTTGGTGTCAAAGGTACTGGCAAATAGACTCAAACAAATCCTCTCTGACATTATATCTCCAAATCAAAGCGCATTTGTACCTGGCCGGCTCATCACAGATAATATCTTGATTGCCTATGAATGCACACATTATATGCAGAATAAGAGGAAGGGAAGAGATGGTTTTGCTGCTATCAAATTGGATATGAGTAAGGCTTATGACCGGGTGGAGTGGAAGTTTCTGGAAAAAATGATGGAAAAAATGGGCTTTGACAGAAGGTGGGTTGATAAGATCATGCTCTGCATCTCATCGGTGGCATACAGGGTCAAAATTAATGGGAGCTATACAGAGGAGATTGTCCCACAGAGAGGATTACGCCAAGGAGATCCACTGTCTCCTTACCTTTTTTTGCTATGTGTTGAAGGGTTTTCTTCACTGCTGAATAAAGCTGAGGTAGATGGTAGTTTGAAGGGTTTAAAACTGTGTAGTACTGCTCCAAGTCTCAACCATTTGTTGTTCGCAGATGACTCGTTGGTACTAATGAAAGCCAATGGCGAAAGTGCCACAACACTGCAACATGTGCTAGAACTATATGAGAATTGCTCGGGGCAGGTGAAATTTTTTGATAAGTCTTCAGTGATGTTTAGTAAGAACACAAGGAGTGAGGACCGGCAAGTGGTGCTGAATATCTTGAACATACGGGCAGATGCTAGGACTGAAAAATATCTCGGCCTTCCTGTGTATGTTGGTGCAGCGAAATCCCAGGTCTTTGAGTATCTTAAGGACAGAATATGGAAGAAGATTCAAGGCTGGATCGAACGGCTACTCTCAAGGGCAGCCAAGGACGTGCTGATCAAGGCTTGTGCACAAGCGATTCCCACTTTTGCTATGTCGTGCTTCGACCTGACAAAATCACTATGCGGGCAAATGGGGGCAATGATCTGCAGATATTGGTGGGCTCAGCAAGATGATATGAAGAAAATTCACTGGCTAAGCTGGGAGTTACTCACGCGACCAAAGAGTAAAGGGGGTATGGGGTTCAGAGATCTACATGGGTTTAATCTTGCCATGCTCGCTAGGCAGGCTTGGCGAATGCTCACAGTCCCTGACTCCTTATGTGCCCGACTCCTCAAGGCCAAATACTTACCTGATACATCAATTCTGGATGCTCAACCAAAGGAGGGAATCTCATATACTTGGCGAAGTATCCTTAAAGGTGTGCAACTGCTGAAAGAAGGGATTATATGGAGGGTGGGAGATGGAACCAACACAAACATCTGGTCTGATCCGTGGCTCGCCAAGGATGGAACACGACGACCTCGAACCCCGCGGGGCAACTGTGTACTTACTACAGTGTCAGAGCTTATTGACCCTATGACAATGACTTGGGATGAGCAGTTAGTCCGGGACATTTTTTGGCCTGAAGATGCTGCTATCATATTGGCAACACCTATAAGAGAGGATTTTGAGGACTTTCACGCGTGGCACTATGACGGGAGGGGCCAATTCTCCGTCAAGTCGGCGTATCAGGTCTATATAAAAGCTAGAGATGATGCAGCTGTTCCTACTACTATCAACCCAGTACAACCGGAGATTGACTGGAAAAATCTTTGGGACATACCCTGCCCACCCAAGGTGCAACAGTTCATGTGGCGTCTGGCACTAGTAGAAAACAGGGCTTAGGTCACAGGGCCGTTTTCACATTAGCCCCGGTTCAGTCATGAACCGGGACTAATGTGAGCATTGGTCTCGGTTCGTGAGCCCAGGGGGCCGGCCGGGGCCTCGTGGGCATTGGTCCCGGTTCGTATGGACCCTTTGGTCCTGGTTGGTGGTACAAACCGGGACCAATGGGCCACGCTCCTGGCCCACCACCCTTTAGTCCCGGTTCATACCACAAACCGGGACTAAAGGGCTGGTCCTAGTTGCGGCCAGTGTTTAGTCCCACCTCGCCAACCGAAGGGCGCTCACACCAGTTTAAAAGCCCGTCCCTCTATGCCTTGTTGAGCTTCTATTAAAGTGAAAATAGATGCCCTTATACAGGAAATTTAACTTAAATTCATAGTAAATTTCATAGAAATTTAGTATGAATTTAGGTTGAATTTTCTCTATAAGTGCATCTATGTTCATTTTTTATATTTATAAAATAAATAAACCTTAATAAAATAAATAAAACTAAATAAACCTTAATAAAATAAAATAAAATAAACTATAGTAACTACAATAAATAAACCTTAATTAATTAAGTAAAAATAGCAGCAAGTAAAATAAATAAAAATAGTAGCAGTAAAATAAATAAAAATAAAATAATTAAAGTAAAAGACATAAGTAATTAGAAATAAAATAAATAAGTTTTTTGTTGTAAGTAGAAAGAAAACCTTTTCAGAGTTCATTTGAAATGCTTTTCAATTTTAGGGTCTTATAGCTCAAAATAATTAGTAAATGCATGAAAAATAACAAATGAAGTCAGAAAGGATTGACAAATGATGATGTGGCTTTGAATGGTGCATTTTGAACACACAAAAAGTCAGGAGTTCAAATAAGTTTTAAAAAATGAAATCCCTTTGTAACAGACGAGTTTCCGGATGAAATCCTGATACTTTGAAAGAGATTGTCCGTTTTGTACACGAAGTGCATCCAGTTTTTGCCGTAACCCTCTCAACTTTCTTGCACATGCTATGTGGATGAAATGATGATATCATGCCAACTTTCAACCTTTTCAGAGTTCATTTGAAATGCTTTTCAATTTTAGGGTCTTATAGCTCAAAATAATTAGTAAATGCATGAGAAATAACAAATGAAGTCAGAAAGGATTGAAAAATGATGATGTGGCTTTGAATGGTGCATTTTGAACACACAAAAAGTCAGGAGTTCAAATAAGTTTTAAAAAATGAAATCCCTTTGTAACAGACGAGTTTCCGGATGAAATCCTGATACTTTGAAAGAGATTGTCCGTTTTGTACACGAAGTGCATCCAGTTTTTGCCGTAACCCTCTCAACTTTCTTGCACATGCTATGTGGATGAAATGATGATATCATGCCAACTTTCAACCTTTTCAGAGTTCATTTGAAATGCTTTTCAATTTTAGGGTCTTATAGCTCAAAATAATTAGTAAATGCATGAAAAATAACAAATGAAGTCAGAAAGGATTGAAAAATGATGATGTGGCTTTGAATGGTGCATTTTGAACACACAAAAAGTCAGGAGTTCAAATAAGGTTTAAAAAATGAAATCCCTTTGTAACAGACGAGTTTCCGGATGAAATCCTGATACTTTGAAAGAGATTGTCCGTTTTGTACACGAAGTGCATCCAGTTTTTGCCGTAACCCTCTCAACTTTCTTGCACATGCTATGTGGATGAAATGATGATATCATGCCAACTTTCAACCTTTTCAGAGTTCATTTGAAATGCTTTTCAATTTTAGGGTCTTATAGCTCAAAATAATTAGTAAATGCATGAAAAATAACAAATGAAGTCAGAAAGGATTGAAAAATGATGATGTGGCTTTGAATGGTGCATTTTGAACACACAAAAAGTCAGGAGTTCAAATAAGGTTTAAAAAATGAAATCCCTTTGTAACACACGAGTTTCCGGATGAAATCCTGATACTTTGAAAGAGATTGTCCGTTTTGTACACGAAGTGCATCCAGTTTTTGCCGTAACCCTCTCAACTTTCTTGCACATGCTATGTGGATGAAATGATGATATCATGCCAACTTTCAACCTTTTCAGAGTTCATTTGAAATGCTTTTCAATTTTAGGGTCTTATAGCTCAAAATAATTAGTAAATGCATGAAAAATAACAAATGAAGTCAGAAAGGATTGAAAAATGATGATGTGGCTTTGAATGGTGCATTTTGAACACACAAAAAGTCAGGAGTTCAAATAAGGTTTAAAAAATGAAATCCCTTTGTAACAGACGAGTTTCCGGATGAAATCCTGATACTTTGAAAGAGATTGTCCGTTTTGTACACGAAGTGCATCCAGTTTTTGCCGTAACCCTCTCAACTTTCTTGCACATGCTATGTGGATGAAATGATGATATCATGCCAACTTTCAACCTTTTCAGAGTTCATTTGAAATGCTTTTCAATTTTAGGGTCTTATAGTTCAAAATAATTAGTAAATGCATGAAAAATAACAAATGAAGTCAGAAAGGATTGAAAAATGATGATGTGGCTTTGAATGGTGCATTTTGAACACACAAAAAGTCAGGAGTTCAAATTAGGTTTAAAAAATGAAATCCCTTTGTAACACACGAGTTTCCGGATGAAATTTAAACTATTCAAATTTGGAAACTAATGGATTAACAGAAAGTTTATAATTATTCTGAGCTAAAAGCAAAAAGAATAAAAAATAAAGCAAAAATCAAAAGAAAATAAATAATTCAAAAAACAAAAAAATACTGGAAAAAATAAAAAAATGCCGCCTAATGGGCCACACAGCCTGCATACGACTAGAAACCCATCTGCACATGGGCCAGGATGCAGGCCCGCAGGCCCAATAGGCCCAACATGGCAATGACAAAGGTAGGCATGTATAATGCCTGCATATTAGAGAGGAGCTCAGCACCTGAGCTGCAGCGCAGCTTATAAACAGGTGCTGAGCTCTCTCAGCTAGCGAGGTGGGACTAAACTTCCCACCGCACCGCGCCAGCACATTAGTCCCGGTTGGTGGCTCCAACCGGAACCAATGCTCCCCTTTGGTCCCGGTTGGTGCCACCAACCGGGACCAAAGCCCTCTGCTTCCCGCCCTTTGCGCTGGTGAAAAGAGGCCTTTAGTCCCGGTTGGTGGCACCAACCGGGACCAAAGGGTGGGTATTGGTTCCGGTTGGAGCCACCAACCGGGACCAAAGCCTTTGCTATATAAGTAGCACTTTGGAAATTTTCTGATTTCCATCGCCAGTGTCCCCCCGCCCGACGACGCCGCGAGCTCGATCTACGCCGCCAGGCTGCCCCGTCGTCGTCGCCGTCGCCCGTGCCCCCGAGCCCACGCCATCGCCCGTCGCCGTCGTCCTCCGCCCCCCCCCCGCCGCCGTCGCCGTCGGCCTCCGCCGCGCGCCCCCGAGCCGTCGCCCCGTATACGTCACCGTCGCCGCCCTCCGCCCCCGGCCCGCCGCGGTCGCCGTCGCCCTCCGCCACCCTGTGAGCGCCGCCCCGATCCCCTCCTCCTCCTCCCTGTAATGGCCGCCGCCGCTGCCGCCGCGCCCCCTAGCTATAGTACTGTACGTAGTTTAATTTAGATTTGTAATTTAGTTGTATTAATTTGGATGTGTAGTTAGATGTGTAGTTAATTTAGTTGTTGTAATTTAGATGTATTAATTTAGATGTGTAGTTTAGATTTTTCATATTTAGAAGTCATTTATGTATGTTCATATTTAGAAGAAAAAGAAGGAGAGAAAAAAGGAAAATAAGAAGAGGAAGAAGGAGAAGAAGAAGAAGAATAAGAAGAAGAGGAGAGGAAGTAGAGGAGAAATAAATAAGAAGATGAAAAAGAAGAAAAAAAGAGTAGAAGAAGAAGAAATAGAGGAGAAGAAGAAGAAATAGAATAATATATTATTCTATTTTTTCTTCTTCTCCTCTATTCCTTCTTCTTCTCCTCTTTTTTCTTTTTTTCTTCGATCTCCTCCTCTATTCCTTTCTTCTTCTCCTCTTTTTTTTCGTCTTCTTCCTCTTCTTATTTTTTATCGGGTATGTCGTTGTCGATATATGTACCCCCCTCCCCGATAACTTTTAGTAAGTACTACTTAGAAAGTGTTTAATAGAATTAGTTAGAAAAATAATAGAACTAGTTAAACTAGCTAGTTTATTTGTAGTAAGTACTACTTTATTCTATTTATAGTAAGGAAATTAATAGAACTAGTTTGTTTTTTTAGTTAAAGCAATTATTCCCGCATCGACGTCGACGATGCCTATCCCGCATCCTCGTCGTCGACTCGGCGGAGGAGGCCGGCTTGATCAGAGGGGCCATGTCCGGGACTGGGCTCCGCCGGGCTGGTTTTGGGAGGTGCTACCTTCCGGTGGGCGTAGGTTGGTGAGGAACCAGCCCGTCGTTGACCCGATCCTTGTTTGGTGGCGCTCGCGTGGGCCAGTGACGGTGCCGAGGCTTCCGGACACCGCGGAGGTGGTACGTCACCGTGTCAGCGAGGAGGACCAGCACGTCCGTCGCTACATGGTTGCGTTGGAGGGCAGGTTCGACAATACCTGGCAGGTTCTTCAGGGATCTCACTGGAGCTATGATCCTGTGATGGTTCCGTCCCTTTGGGTGTCCACCGCCCGCGCCGATACCCGTCGGGCGCTACTGTTCTAGCTGTACTAGCGATGCTATATGTATGATAGTATTCGAGGTGTATTAGTGATAATATTCGGCGATGTACGGACGCATGGAGATGATGTAGTTTTGCTTATAATTGAATGCATCCTAATTTGAATACTACTTTATTTTGTGATTTGATTTTGCTTATTGAATGCTCAAAGTGGAAAACTACTCCGATCCTACTTTGAATGCTAAAATTGGAGAGCACTATGATTAGTTGATAGCTTATAGGGTTTTTGTTTTCGCAGAAATCTAGGAGCCCCCCCGGCCCCTCCATCATCCCCGCCGTCGTCCCCGTCACCGCCCCCTCCGACATCGAGGTGAGACCAGCCAAATCCTCTTTTAGAAAGATAATTAAACGATATTTCGGGTTGACTGTAAGTCTGTCGAGTCTCCACCATATATGAGAGGACGAAGAATCCCGACTGTTGTCGTGGGGGTAGCTTCTCCTTCGTTCCCGTGTGCTAGACAATTTGGTGTAATGCACTCGAGAACGAAAGGAGGAGCTACCATCACCGACGGTCGCAAATGTCAGAGAGGAATCAGTGAGGGAGAGTTCCACCATATATATATGAGAGGACGAAGAATCCCGACTGTTGTCGTGGGGGTCGCTTCTCCTTTGTTCCCGTGTGCTAGCTAGACATTTTGGTGTAATGCACACGGGGACAAAGGGAGGAGCGACCATCACCAACGGTCGAATGTATACACCACGTGAGCTGAGAGTTTTCAAGAAAAGACTCGACAAACCGATAGTCAACCCGTGATGAATAATAATGATCTAACTTAGGTTTTTTAGTACATATATTTAATTGTAGATGTTTAATATTTGAATTATATATGAACATAGGAAATGTCGTACTCGGACGACGAAAGTCTCCCGGGGGAGTGCGACTGGTGCCACGACGACCGAGGTCAGTGCGACAGGCCTCACCTGGACGAAGATCGGCGCTTCAGTATTAAGCTGGAGGAGACGTTCGATGTTGAAACGGTACGCAACGACGACAAGTGTTATTTTTTCGTAATTAAGCACGACTTCAACTATTTCAACGTGTACTTTTCATCTTTTACAATTCGGCTAGCTTATCCCATGCCATGCAAGACGCTACGTCTTGGAGAGGATGGGTTTTGAAGACCATGAAAGTATGGAAACAAAGAAAATTCACCTAAGGACCCATCATGATATAGATTTTGAAGTAAAGCTGTATAATTCTGAGAGCGTAACCCATTTTGGTTGCAAAAATTGGGAAGCATTTTGCAAGATGTATGGTTTTGATGAGGGTATGCTTGTCACCATGGATCTTGGTGATCCTGACATCGAGCAAGACAATATGGACATTTGGGTCCTTGTTGATACGCCTCCAATTCTACCGCTATGTGAGTTTCTCAAACATAGTTATTAGCTAATTTATATTGTTCATTTCAAAATAGTTGACAGCTTATTTTCATTGACAGCTTATTTTGATTGTTCAAACAATGTGCGGAACATGGTAGACAGAACCTACTACACCGATGGCTCTGAGTTAACTTATAAGGAGAAAACTCATCTGGTCGGATTTTGTACTGATATTGAGAATTACAATATCTACAATCAAACTCCTCATCATTATGGTCCTCCATACGTGCCACTAGTGCACGTGTTGAACTACGGTAACTACTATGGAGATACCCTGGTAAGATTTCTTACTATTACGACATCCGTGCATATTTTGCATAGTTCTAAAACTAGTGCATTATCATTGCTAACTATGAAGTTATTACTATGTTTTTCAACAGATAATCCCAGAGGATTGTGTGCCTCATTTGATGTATCAGAATGGTAGGCTTGATGTTTTGAATATACAACCAGGTCATCCTACGAATCTCAACTGTCCATACCGGATTTCTAAAAGAAGTGGAGACATGCAAATCAAAGAATGGAAAAAATGTATGGACAGTCGCAAGGAGCTTCTTGGAAGCAAAAGGAAGCGAGGCGCAAGAATTGGAGACAGGATGATCTCCATTCTCCATAATGGAGAGTCAGGGTCTATATTGTTTTATGCTATTTTACCTTAAAGAGGGTATTTCGGTCCTACCTAATACTGATGATCATGTGCTAAGAACAATTAAGTAGGGTTGGTTCGATGACTGTGAGGATGATGATCGTATGACTTGTTATTAATAACGAGTAGAAGTTGTATGATGATGATTAGTAGGACTTGTTATTATATATGATGATGCATGATGCGTGCATGAAGAGTTATTATATATCAGCGGGTGAAATGAACATGGATTGGATTGAAGTGAAGGCAACATGCATGTGGTGCGTGTCGAAAGTAGTACAATCCAAACTTGATCAAGTCCGGATTAGTATTACTTTCGACATGCACCACATGTTGCCTTCACTTCAATCTAAGCCATGTTTAGGCATAGCAGTACGTAGCGTTGGTAAACCAAGCACGGAGATATAAGAGAGGACACTTCTCTCTAATAGCTACCTAATAACAACCTAAATTAACCCCCCAAAACCCCCAAACCCCCCCCCCTTTCAAAAAAAACAAAAACCTCAGCTCCTGCCAGGTGCTGACGCGTGGATGCCTATTGGTCCCGGTTGGTGGCACCAACCGGGACCAAAGGCCCTCCTGCCTGGGCTCCCCGCACCGGCCACGTGGACGGCCTTTAGTCCCGGTTCGTGTAAGAACCGGGACTAAAGGGCTAGGGCATTAGTAACGACCCTTTAGTCCCGGTTCCTGAACCGGGACTAAAGGCCCTTATGAACCGGGGTAAAAGCCCCTTTTCCTACTAGTGTGGCTCACAATAGCCTGCCAGTCAAATCGAACATCAGGCGTAAGGGGATTGAATGTGATACTCTCTGTTTGTGCCGCCGAAGACTGGATGAAGACGGGTGCCATTTATTCGTAAGATGCAAGGAGGTGAAGAAACTCTGGAGAGAAATGCAGTTAGAAGAGGTTCGACTACGGCTTTGTGCCTGTGCAAATGCCAGGGAAGTGGTGCAGCAGATCATCACATTACGTGAACATGACCAAGTGCTAGTGGCATGCATGCTATGGAAATGGTGGAATCAAAGGAATAAATTAAACAAAGGGGAGAAGATGTGCCGAGTGGAGAACACGGCTGCTGATGCGAGATCCCGGGCTTTGGAACACCTGCAGCTCAAAATGAAATCAGTAAAGGAACAGAGCGCCAGACCGGCATGCAGATGGACAAAGCCTGATGGGGATCAATTGAAAATCAATGTTGATGGGGCGTTCCATAGTACTGCAGGGTCCGGAGGATGGGGATTTGTAATCCGCGATAACACTGGAGATGCAGTCGGGGCGGGGGCAGGAAAGATTAAACATGCAGTCAGTGCTATTCATACTGAAGCGGAGGCTTGCCTTCAGGCGCTGTCAGCGGCTGCAGTATGGGGGATCTCCAACATAGTGCTGGAATCGGATTGCCAAACCCTTCTGCATGCGGTACAGAGTTCCGAGTATGATCGGGCCCCGGAAGGTGTTCTTTTCAGAGATATCCACCAGTTTATCCGGCTTAATTTCAGCACATTTGCTTTCTCATTTGTTTCTCGAGACTGTAATAAAGTCGCCCACGCCCTTGCTGCGTTGGGTAGCAATGGCCAAGAGCCCCAACGGCTGTGGTTGGAGGCAGTGCCGGATGATGTAAGTGTGCTGGTGGCCAGCCATCGAGCTGTGCCTGTTTGAGTAATGGAACCACAGTGTTCCAATTTCAAAAAAAAAAAATCTCCCCTAATGGATCAAATCCCCCCTGAACTCCAAATCCGGATAAATCACCCCCTGAACTTGTAAAACCGGATAAATGTCACCCTTGGGTGGTTTTGAATCGAATTGAAGGTGGTTTTCGTACTAAGGATGTTGACTAGGTTGTTAATGATGTTGACTGGGTTGTTAATGACGCTGACTAGGCAGTGGCAAGGAACGGTTTCAGGTGAAATTTCCCCATTTTCTCCATCGTCTTTTTGTCTCCCTTTGCTGGTCGGCGGCGTTAAATTCGTCATCACCGCCGCTTCCCGGCCGCACTAACGTCGCCTACGAGCTCCCGGTGAGCGAGCGCACCTTTGTCCTTCTTTTTTGTCCACCTGTAGCGTCGCCTTGCTTCAGCTCGAACTCCGCCGCCATGGCCATGGCCGAGATCGGTTGTGCACGCACCCAGTCTACAAGTGCCCTCGGCAGCGGCCCGGCAGCCTCGCTCACACGCTCGCCCTTCCCTGGCCGGACGCGTCGGCTGTTCCGCGGCGAGCGCTGCTTTCCTGGCTGGGAGTGCTGCCTTGCATACGCATGTTAAGGTACTGTTCGTGCTCGTGCGCCTGGGAGCGAACGCAGGGATGGGCCTCTTCCTTTTGCAGCCGGTCATCACGTAGAAGCTCATCGTTCTAGCCTCCTGAAATGTCACCCAGATCATCATCCGCTCTCGGGAGGTTTCCGGTGGCCGCCCGAACGTGCGGGTCGACCCGGACGCCGTCTCGCTCGGCGGCAGCCACACCGAGGTTCTTTGTCACGAGCGACCTTCATTTTGGACGCCGTCTCTGCCCAAAACGTTCTTGTCGTATGCTTTTCCTTCTTGCTTCCCGGCGAACAACGTCTTGAGGTATGCTTTGAAGGCCTTGAGCTATCGGCCGAGGTTGAGTTGCCTGACGAGCCAGAGTTCCTGGACCATGTCTTCTTCTCGCAGCCGCAGCCGCGTCGTCGTCTGCCAGAGCCATGCCGGTCGCGCACTCCGAGAAGAACTCCTCCACGTTGAGCGCCCCACTGACAAAAATGCGAGTTTGCCAGTGAGACGCCACGGGACCGCTCGCACGACGTCGTCCTGGCGGTGCTCACCATGAGTCCGCCGAGCCACGCGCCCCTACCCCTGCCGCCGTTGAGGAGGAGCTCCTCGGTGGCGACACCAGCGGCGATGGCTACCCTGACACGTGGAACAAGAACTCCCTCCCCGATTTTTTGCCAAGTCAACATGATCACGACCAAAACCAGCTTCAATCCTGTCCAAAACCACCAAGGGGCATATTTATCCGGTTTGATAGAGCTCAGGGGGGAAATAATCTAGTTTTAGAGTTTAGGGGGATATTGATCCATCAGGGGAGATTTGAGGAGGGAACTATACTTGGCGCTTAGGGCGCCTGTTACACAACATTTCTCAACTTGGTGCACAATCTCCGCCCCCAGCTCTGGGCCGACCCAATTACTCTTGTTTTTTCGTTTTAAACCCCCCCCAAAAGATATGTTCAACCTGTGATTCAAAGCGTGCTCCTCCAGGTGTACTACCAAACGCACTAACCAAGTGGGTCATCTGACCTGATGTGCCAAGTTCGAGTTTTTTATTCTTAAAATGCAACGTTGAAAAAGCACAACTGTTTGATTTTCTTTTTCTCTTTTTTTCGTATTTTGTTTCCTTTTCCTTTTCTTAAATTTACATACTTTAAAAAATGCATGAAGTTTTCTCCAAATTTGATGATTTGTTTTTCAGATTGTGAACTTTTTTTTAAAATTGATGAACTTTTATTTCCATATTTTTATGTTTTTTTTTCAAAATTGATACACAAACTTGTTGCACAAATGCTTCTTATGAGGGATAATACACAGATCCTGAATGTATCTATAAAGCAAAGCGTCGAATGGGGTGATTGATAGTGTCTTCATGTATGGCCTTCCTGCATACCCACTATATGGACCACAGTGTGACCACAGCCTTGATGAATTGTTCTTCATTCGCTGTACTCCACTAGCCATAGATGGGCATCTTCTGTTCTTTATTTTTGAGATAGCTCACCACTCATAGCCGAGCATCTTCGGGATTTCTTTTGAGGGGTGAACCAAGTTTTATTCATCAAACACCACAGAATGTGGGATACAATTTTGGTCATGGGATTGGTCAAGCCAGACGTGACGTCCCAGACCTAATGAAAGTGAAAACTTAGCTAAATTATGTGCCTCAACATTGACATTACGACCTTCAAAACTAAAAATATAGTTAAAAGACAACGCGTGTAGCTTGATCTCGCTAATAATTGCTCCATTGTTTCCTCGCCCACCTTTCTGGATGTCCCCAATCACTTGTTTAGCGTCAGAAGCAATGGCCAAACGATGGAGGTGCACGCAATGGACTCCAATATCGATGGGTCGTCCACTCCTCCAATGACAAGAGCGCTACTTCCCAGGAACGTTCCATCTGTATCTCTACACACCGCTGCTGCCGTTCCTCCCACTCCCTTTCAGACACCAACATCAACGTGTATCTTTGCATAGCCCGCTGGGGGGGGGGGGGGCTTTGGGTGTTGCGCTGTAGCCACTGGGATGGATGACCACCCCTTCGTCACTGATGTCGGCACTCCCTTTGACCATCGCAAGCTCATCAATAAATCTTTTTTGATGAAACAATGGGTACCTTTTGGGCTTTGAAAGATACCATCGTGGATCATCGTTACCATACGCTGGAGTAATTGCTCTTGCTTACTGCAAGATGTATACGGGAGGAACTAGTCAAGGGGCATCCCTGTGGGGCGCCCCTATATCTCGCATTCTGCGAGAGCTAGGGGCCTCTCGCTGAAGGCGAGGGCGAATTGGGCCGGCACAGGCATGCGAAAGGCCACATCCTCGTGTGTTTTTACATTCTCTGTGTTCTTTTTTGCTTTGTTTTCTTACTTTTTTATACTATAAATATTATATATATTACAAAAACTACTCGAAAAAAACATTTGAAAATGTTGCCCAAGCATTTGAAAAATGTTAAATGTGTATAGTGAAAATGTTTATCACGTACACAAAAATGTATACAAAAAAATATACAACATGAAATGTGTATAGAAAAAATGTTGACCATGTATTTAAAAAATGTTAATCCAATATTTTTACAAAAAATGTTCAACAATTTTTGGGAAAATGTTAAACTTGTATTTTTAAAAATGTTAAATGTGTATATAATTTTTTGATCATGTATTCAACAAATGTTAAACTTGTATTTGAAAAATCATAAATGTGTCTAAAAAATGTTGACCATGTATTAAAAAAATGTTAAACTTGTCTATGAAAAATGTTAGATGTGTATACAAAAAATGTTAAACTTGGATTTGAAAAATGATGGATGTGTATACAATTTTTTTGACCATGTATTAAAAAAATGGTGAACTTGTATATGAAAAATCTTAAATGTGTTTAGAAAAAATGTTGAGTATGTATTAAAAAATGTTAAAATTGTATTTGAAAAGGTTAAATGTGTACAGGGAAAATGTTGACCATGTATCTAAAACTATTAAACTTTTATTTGAAAATTGTTAATTAAGCATTGCAAAATGTTAAACGTGTATAGAAAAGTGTTGACCATGTATTCAAAAAATGTTGACCATGTACTAAATAAGATGATAATTTTGTATTTGAAGAATGTTGAACATTTATTAAAAAATGTATTAGATATATACCAAAAATGTATATAGAAAAAATTGAAAACCGAGAGAAAGCAAAAAACCGACGAAAAACAACAAAGAAAAAGAACAAAGAAAAAAAGAAAGAAAACAAAAAAGGCAGTGAAAACCAAGAAAGAAACAAAGAAAACAAAAAAAGAAGAAAAGTAGAGAAAATAAAAAAACCAATAAAAAGGAGAAAAACGAAGAAACCCAGTGTCAAAACAAAAATCGGTGGAGAAATCCGGCTATGTTAGGTCAAGTACGCCGCTCCCTACATAACTAACACAAACTTGACAATGGCGTATTGGCTAGCAGTTCTGGAATCACGAAGTGCAGGGTTGGGAGAAAAGATTTATTTTTTTAGAAAAAATATTTTTTTTCTTTCACAGGAGGCACAAATTTGCTTCTCATGAAGGCACAGTTTTGCTTCCGCAAGAGGCACAAGAAAAGGGAAAAAGGTGTTGTTTTTGCTTCCTTGGGAGGCACAGGTTTGTTTCTCGTGGAGTCATAGATTTGCTTCCGCAAAAGACACAACTCGGAAAAGAACAAAAAACGCGTTTTTTTGCTACCACAACAGGCACAAATTTGCTTCCGCGAGAGGCATAGTTGTGCCTCTCGAAAAAAATGCGTATTTTTGCTTCCACGAGAGGCACAAATTCACTTCTGGTGGAGGCACATATTTACTTCTGCGATAGGCATGAAGAGGAAAACAAAATGTATTTTTCTTTTTTTATTTTGCTTCCACAAGATGCACACACGAGAGGGACAACTATGCCTCTTGAAAAAAAACATATTTTTTCTTTCATGAAAGGCACATATTTGCTTCCGTGAGAGGCACATGTGTGGCGCACATCTGTGCCTCTGTGAAAGAAAACAAACACGTTCTTTTTCTTCTTCTACAAGAAGCACAAATTTTCTTCTCATAGAGACGTAGATTTGCTTCCTCGAGAGGCACAATAACCACCGTCAAGGAGCCATAGGAGGTCATTGCAGGACAGTCTGCAGTCACCCCAACCCGGTCGACCGGATCTCGATCATCACCACTAAGCTATTCATATAGCATGGACGATGAGGAGGGGATTCGGATGAACGTAAAGAAAATCACCGACTGAGTCGAAAAACTTAGAGCATCTACAATCGGGCGCCCCAAAGCCACCTCAACGCCCGGGCGGGCCGCTCAGTCACTGATACGTCTCCAACGTATCTATAATTTTTGATTGTTCCATGCTATATTATATTCTGTTTTGGATGTTTAATGGGCTTATTTATACACTTTTATATTATTTTTGGGACTAACCTATTAACCGGAGGTCCAGCCCAAATTGCTGTTTTTTTTGCCTATTTCAGTGTTTCGCAGAAAAAGAATATCAAACGGAGTCCAAACGGAATGAAACCTTCGGAAATGTGATTTTCGGAACAAACGTGATCCGGAGGACTTGGAGTCCACGTCAAGAAATCAACGAGGAGACCACGAGGCAGGGGGCGCGCCTACCCCCCACCCCCCAGGCGCGCCCTCCACCCTCATGGGGCCCACGTTGCTCCACCGACGTACTTCTTCCTCCTATATATACCTACGTACCCCAAACCAACAGAAGCATCCACGAAAACCTAATTCCACCGCTGCAACCTTCTGTACCCGTGAGATCCCATCTTGGGGCATTTTCCGGCATCCTGCCGGAGGGGGCATTGATCACGGTGGGCTTCTACATCAACACCATAGCCTCTCCGATGATGTGTGAGTAGTTTACCTCAGACCTTCGGGTCCATAGTTATTAGCTAGATGGCTTCTTCTCTCTCTTTGGATCTCAATACAAAGTTCTCCACGATTCTCGTGGAGATCTATTCGATGTAATCTTCTTTTGCGGTGTGTTTGTCGGGACCGATGAATTGTGGGTTTATGATCAAGTTTATCTATGAACAATATTTGAATCTTCTCTGAATTCTTTCATGTATAATTGGTTATCTTTGCAAGTATCTTCGAATTATCAGTTTGGTTTGGCCTACTAGATTGATCTTTCTTGCAATGGGAGAAGTGCTTAGCTTTGGGTTCAATCTTGCGGTGTCCTTTCCCAGTGACAGCAGGGGCAGCAAGGCACGTATTGTATTGTTGCCATCGAGGATAACAAGATGGGGTTTATAACATATTGCATGAGTTTATCCCTCTACATCATATCATCTTGCTTAAAGCGTTACTCTGTTCTTATGAACTTAATACTCTAGATACATGTTGGATAGCGGTCGATGTGTGGAGTAATAGTAGTAGATGCAGTGTAACGCCCCGAGACCGACGCTCCAGAAGCCTTCCTTGTTTTGCGTGTCAGTTGTATTATTTATTTGTTGGTTGCATTCATCATCGCATCATTCGCATTGCATCGGCACTCTGTTGCCGTCATTGTTTTCAAACTTGCATCCGCTTGTAGTTACCACTCGTCGCTTCTCTCCGTTGCGTTCGTTGACCTTCCGAGACCAACCGTGTATTCGGTTCCCTCTTGTCAAACCACCTAACCTCTCTCAGACCCCCTCGCGTGCGCGTTCGAAACCTTACCCAAACCCGACCCACTCAGTCATCACCATTGGGTCCGGATCATCCCCAAACATCTATAAAATATCTCCGTTTTGTTATATGGACTCCCTACCTATTATTTTCTCGATCATCCGATTTTAATCAGAGGGACCAGATGCCCCTATCAAAAATTCACTTGTTATATATATAGACCTCCGTGTCCATTTTTAGACCAAACCCTAATTTCTAGGGATCCTACCCTAGCGCCGCCGCCACTCTTCCTCGGGATCTGTCTGATCCTTCAACCCACCTTCTCCTCGATCTCCCCACCAGCCCAACCGGAGCGCTCGAACAAGTCTCCTCCTTCCTCGGGATCGATCCAGATCCTACCTGCGAAATCCCCTCTCGATCCACCTCGCCGGTGCCTCCTCCTCCAAATCCGAACGGGAGAGGAGCTCCCGTTCTGAAGCTTCCTTGTGGCCGCTGTCCAGCGCGCCCGTGCCAAGGCCTCGCCTCTTCCTCCTCTGTCTGATGCCCACCATCCCCGCAGTCTCCTGCACCCTCCCGTTGTCGCGACCCCGTTCGCCTCCTCGAGCCGAAGCTCGCCGCGCCAGTATCCTCGGAGGCCCGAGCCTCCCCGTGCTCCTCCACCTCGCCTCGTCTCTGTCCACCTCGCCTCGTCTCCGGCGAACAACAATTGCAGCCCCGCCGCCGGCTGACCGAACCAGCATCCCGCGCCAAGCCTCCTGGCCCAGGGACGCGAGCTACCTCCCGAGCTCATCCTCCTGTGGATCCCCTCGATCCCTGCCTTGCCGCGTCTGTCTCCCGCTCCAACCTCGTCCACCAGCAGCTCCGAACGCCGCAGATGAGTACAACGCCGCCCCTTCCCTTCCTTCTTCCTCCGCCTTCCTCGCTCTCTCAACTCACTCTCTCTGCTTGTCAACAGGAGCTCTGCCATGGCCGCCCAGGGCTTTCTCTTGCCTCGATCCGTCAAGCCGACCGCCGGGAACGACCTCCACCTCCCAGGGCCCCGGCGACCTCACCGTCCGGGCCTCCTCCGCCTCGCCTTCCGCGCAAGTCCCTCGCCGACGCGCCCAGTTCTCGCTGCTGCCGCTGCTTCCTGTTGAGCAGGAGCCTCGACCCCAAGCTCCTCCTCTGCTTCTTCCCGGCACGCCCTCGCCCCTTCTCCGACCAAGTCCGGTGCCCATGGCCGGATCCGCCGTCGCCTGCTCGTCGGTAGCCGCCGCCGTGCCCGCGACCCCTGCTTCCTGTCGCCATGGCGCCGCTGCAGTTCTTCTGCAGTTCGATGCAGCAGCGCTGCATCGAGCGCACGCCCGTGCCGCCGCGTGGGCTTCGTCGCCCTTCACCAGCAAGCAGGCCCAGCGCCCCCTTCCAGCCTCCCTCTCCAAGCCGAGCGGGCCAAGGCCCACTGGGTGAGGCCACACCCCAGCGCCCCTCCTCTTGTTTTTTTCCTCTGTTGGGCTTCCTATTCACATTCGGCCCATGTGATGTTTTTTTCAGGATCTGCGAATTTAGCTATTACCCAAGGATTTACTGTTTTGCAGAAAAGTCCCTAGTCTTCATGCTTATAATAACTCATCAACCGTGCATCGGATTAAAATAATTTATATATGTAAAATGCTTAGAATTTTGTCTAGTTTCATAATATGCCACTTTCAACCATGTTAAAAATGTTTAAAATGCTGTTTGTTTAAATTTGCTCAAATGCCATGTTAAAATGATTTATTTCATAACTAAATAACCGTAGCTCGGATTTTAATAAACTTTATATGTAAATGGGGTAGAAAAATGCCTAGTTTAACATGGTACACTTTATTTTGCTGTTTAACAACATTAAAATTGTGTTTAGGGCAGAACAGTACCAAATCTAAATTATGGACATGAGGATTTTCCGGAATTGTTGTTTGTTGTTCCGGCCTCATTTAAATTGCCTAAAATGTGTAGTTTACTTATGTCTCACCTCTTGCCATGTTAATCAACATTTAATATTGTTGGGTACATAAATGAGAGAGAACTAAATAATTGATGTGGTGTTTCGTCAATATGCAACTCGTTGCATATTGAGCTCCACTTAATTTGTAGTGTTGTTTGTTGCACTTTGCCATGCCATGCCTCATTAAACCGGGCATGCATCATATTTGTTTTTGCATCATGCCATGTGTATGTGGTGGTTGTTTACTATGTTGTTTGTTTCTTTCCGGGTTGCTTCTCTCGTTAGCTTCGGTTTCGTTCTGGGGTTGTGAGGATTCGTTCGACTACATCCGTTTGTCTTCTTCATGGACTCGTTCTTCTTCCTTGCGGGATTTCAGGCAAGATGACCATACCCTCGAAATCACTTCTATCTTTGCTTGCTAGTTGTTCGCTCTATTGCTATGCTGCGCTACCTACCACTTGCTATATCATGCCTCCCAAATTGCCATGAAACCACCTCTAACCTTTGTCACCCTTCCTAGCAAACCGTTGTTTGGCTATGTTACCGCTTTGCTCAGCCCCTTCTTATAGCGTTGCTAGTTGCAGGTGAAGTTGAAGTTGGTTCCATGTTGGAACATGGATATGTTGGGATATCACAATATCTCTTATTTTAATCAATGCATCTATATATATTTGGTAAAGGGTGGAAGGCTCGGCCTTATGCCTGGTGTTTTGTTCCACTCTTGCCGCCCCTAGTTTCCGTCATACCGGTGTTATGTTCCTTGATTTTGCGTTCCTTACGCGGTTGGGTGATTTATGGGACCCCCTTGACAGTTCGCTTTGAATAAAACTCCTCCAGCAAGGCCCAACCTTGGTTTTACCATTTGCCTACCTAAGCCTTTTTCCCTTGGGTTCTGCAGACTCAAGGGTCATCTTTATTTTAAACCCCCGGGCCAGTGTTCCTCTGAGTGCTGGTCCAAACTAGAGCCACTTGCAGCGCCACCTTGGGGAAACTCGAGGATTGGTTTTAGTTATACGTAGTGTTCATCCGGTGTGCCCTGAGAACGAGATATGTGCAGCTCCTATCGGGATTTGTCGGCACATTCGGGCGGCTTTGCTGGTCTTGTTTTACCATTGTCGAAATGTCTTGTAAACCGGGATTCCGAGACTGATCGGGTCTTTCCGGGAGAAGGTTTATCCTTCGTTGACCGTGAGAGCTTATGATGGGCTAAGTTGGGACACCCCTGCAGGGTATTATCTTTCGAAAGTCGTGCCCGCGGTTATGTGGCAGATGGGAATTTGTTAATATCCGGTTGTAGAGAACTTGACACTTGACCTTAATTAAAACGCATCAACCGCGTGTGTAGCCGTGATGGTCTCTTCTCGGCGGAGTCCGGGAAGTGAACACGGTTTTTGAGTTATGGTTGACGTAAGTAGGAGTTCAGGATCACTTCTTGATCATTGCTAGTTGACGACCGTTCCTTTGCTCCTCTTCTCGCTCTTATTTGCGTATGTTAGCCACCATATATGCTTAGTCGCTGCTGCAACCTCACCACCTTCCCCTTTCCTACCCTTAAGCTTAAATAGTCTTGATCTCGCGGGTGTGAGATTGCCGAGTCCTCGTGACTCACAGATACTTCCAAAACAGTTGCAGGTGCCGACGATGCCAGTGCAGGTGACGCAACCGAGCTCAAGTGGGAGCTCGATGAAGATCTTGTTCGTTGTGTTGTTTCTTATCATGTTGATCAGTAGTGGAGCCCAGTTGGGACGATCGGGGATCTAGCAGTTGGGTTGTCTTCTTTTCATTTGGATTTGACTGTAGCCGGTCTATGTGTGTACTCTGAATGATGTATGATTTATTTATGTATTGTGTGAAGTGGCGATTGTAAGCCAACTCTTTATCCCATTCTTGTTCATTACATGGGATTGTGTGAAGATGAGCCTTCTTGCGACTAAACCACAATGCTGTTATGCCTCTAAGTCGTGCCTCGACACGTGGGAGATATAGCCGCATCGTGGGTGTTACATGCAGGCAGGAGTCGGTCTACTTGTCGCGGATGTGATGCCTATGTACATGATCATACCTAGATATTCTTATAACTATGCTCAATTCTATCAATTGCTCGACAGTAATTTGTCCACCCACTGTAATACTTACGCTCTTGAGAGAAGCCACTAGTGAAACCTATGGCCCCCGGGTCTATTTTCCATCATATTAATCTTCCAACACTTAGCTATTTTTATTGCCCTTTTTATTTTTCTTTGCATCTTTATTTCTCTTTATCATAAAAATACCAAAAATATTATCTTCTCATATCTATCAGATCTCACTCTCGTAAGTGACCTTGAAGGGATTGACAACCCCTTTATCGCGTTGGTTGCAAGGTTCTTATTTGTTTGTGTAGGTGCGAGGGACTTGAGCGTGGTCTCCTACTGGATTGATACCCTGGTTCTCAAAAACCGAGGGAAATACTTACGCTACTTTACTGCATCACCCTTTCCTCTTCAAGGGAAAAACCAACATAGTGCTCAAGAGGTAGCAAGAAGGATTTATGGCACCGTTGCCAGGGAGATTCGCGCCAAGTCAAGTCAAGATTTGACTCCCGACAACGAGCCATTTCTGGCGCCGTTGCCGGGGAGTCTACGCAAAAGTCAACATACCAAGTACCCATCACAAACCCTTATCCCTCGCATTACATTCTTTGCCATTTGCCTCTCGTTTTCCTCTCCCCCACTTCACCCTTGCCGTTTTATTCGCCCTCTCTTTTCCGTTCGCCTCTTTTTCGCTCGCTTCTTGTTTGCTCGTGTGTTGGATTGCTTGTTTGTCACGATGGCTCAAGACAATACTAAATTGTGTGACTTTACCAATACCAATAACAATGATTTTCTTAGCACTCCGATTGCTCCTCTTACCGATACTGAATCTTGTGAAATTAATGCTGCTTTGTTGAATCTTGTCATGAAAGATCAATTCGCCGGCCTTCCTAGTGAAGATGCCGCTACCCATCTAAATAGCTTCGTTGATTTGTGTGATATGCAAAAGAAGAAAGATGTGGACAACGATATTGTTAAATTGAAGCTATTTCCTTTTTCACTTAGAGATCGTGCTAAAGTTTGGTTTTCGTCTTTGCCTAAAAATAGTATTGATTCATGGAATAAGTGCAAAGATGCTTTTATCTCTAAGTATTTTCCTCCCGCTAAGATCACTCTCTTAGAAACGATATTATGAATTTTAAGCAACTTGATCATAAACATGTTGCACAATCTTGGGAGAGAATGAAATTAATGATACGTAATTGCCCTACTCATGATTTGAACTTGTGGATGATTATACAAAAATTTTATGCCGGATTGAATTCTGCTTCTAGAAATCTTTTAGATTCGGCTGCGGGAGGCACTTTTATGGAAATCACTTTAGGAGAAGCTACTAAACTCCTAGATAATATTATGGTTAATTATTCTCAATGGCACACCGAAAGATCTACTAATAAAAAAGTGCATGCGATAGAAGAAATTAATGTTTTGAGTGGAAAGATGGATTAACTTATGAAATTATTTGCTACTAAGAGTGTTTCTTCTTATCCTAATGATATGCCTTTGTACACTTTGATTGAGAATAATAATGAATCTATGGATGTGAATTTTGTTGGTAGGAATAATTTTGGTAACAACGCGTATAGAGGAAACTTTAATCCTAGGCCGTATCCTAGTAATTCCTCTAATAATTATGGTAATTCCTACAACAACTCCTATGGAAATTTTAATAGGATGCCCTCTGAATTTGAGACTAGTGTTAAGGAGTTTATGAATTCGCAAAAGAATTTCAATGCTTTGCTTGAAGAAAAATTGCTTAAAGTTGATGAATTGGCTAGGAACGTTGATAGAATTTATTTTGATGTTGATTCTTTGAAACTTAGGTCTATTCCACCTAAGCATGATATCAATGAGTCTCTCAAAGCTATGAGAATTTCCATTGATGAGTGCAAAGAAAGAACCGCTAGGATGCGTGCTATGAAAGATTGCTTTGTGAAAGCGTGTTCTTCTAATTTTTACGAGAATAAAGACGAAGATCTAAAAGTTATTGATGTGTCCCCTATTAAATATTTGTTTTGCAATATGAATCTTAATAATGATGGGACTGAATAAGATCCACCTTTACCTAGAAGGCGTTCCAAAAATTCGGAGTTTTTAGATCTTGATGCAAAAATTGATAAAAGTGGGATTGAAGAAGTTAAAACTTTAGATAGCAATGAACCCACTATTTTGGATTTCAAGGAATTTAATTATGATAATTGCTCTTTGATAGATTGTATTTCCTTGTTGCAATCCGTGCTAAATTCTCCGCATGCTTATAGTCAACATAAAGCTTTTACCAAACATATCGTTGATGCTTTAATGCAATCTTATGAAGAAAAACTTGAGTTGGAAGTTTCTATCCCTAGAAAACTTTATGATGAGTGGGAACCTACTATTAAATTTAGAATTAAAGATCATGAATGCTATGCTTTGTGTGATTTGGGTGCTAGTGTTTCCACGATTCCAAAAACTTTGTGTGATTTGCTAGGATTCCGTGAATTTGATGATTGCTCTTTAAACTTACACCTTGCGGATTCCACTATCAAAAAAACCTATGGGAAGAATTAATGATGTTATTATTGTTGCAAATAGGAATTATGTGCCCGTAGATTTTATTGTTCTTGATATAGATTGCAATCCTTCATGTCCTATTATTCTTGGTAGACCTTTCCTTAGAACAATTGGTGTAATTATTGATATGAAAGAAGGGAATATTAGATTCCAATTTCCGTTAAGGAAAGGCATGGAACACTTCCATAGAAAGAAAATTAAACTACCTTATGAATCTATTATGAGAGCCACTTATGGATTGCCTACCAAAGATGGCAATACCTAGATCTATCCTTGCTTTTCTGCCTAGCTAGGGGCGTTAAACGATAGCGCTTGTTGGGAAGCAACCCAATTTTATTTTTAGTTTTTTGCTTTTTTCTTCTGTTTAGGAATAAATATTTGATCTAGCCTCTGGTTAGATTTTTTTATGTTTTAATTAGTGTTTGTGCCAAGTTAAACCTATAGGATCTTCTTGCATGATAGTTATTTGATCTTGCTGAAAATTCTAGAAACTTTCTGTTCACGAAAACAATTGTTAACAATTACCAGAACGTGATAAAATATTGATTCCAATTGAAGCAGATCAATAAACAAATTGTCTAGGTTTTCCTATTTTGGTAGAATTTTTTGAGTTCCAGAAGTTTGCGTTAGTTACAGATTACTACAGACTGTTCTGTTTTTGACAGATTCTGTTTTTCGTGTGTTGTTTGCTTATTTTGATGAATCTATGGCTAGTAAAATAGTTTATAAACCATAGGGAAGTTGGAATACAGTAGTTTTAACACCAATATAAATAAATAATGAGTTCATTACAGTACCTTGAAGTGGTGTTTTGTTTTCTTTCGCTAACGGAGCTCACGAGATTTTCTGTTAAGTTTTGTGTTGTGAAGTTTTCAAGTTTTGGGTAAAGATTTGATGGAGTATGGAACAAGGAGTGGAAAGAGCCTAAGCTTGGGAATGCCCATGGCACCCCAAGATAATCTAAGGACACCTAAAAGCCAAATCTTGGGGATGCCCCGGAAGGCATCCCCTCTTTCGTCCTCATTTATCGGTAAATTTATTTGGAGCTATATTTTTATTCACCACATGATATGTGTTTTTCTTGGAGCGTCTTGTATTATTTGAGTCTTTATTTTTTAGTTTGCCACAATCATCCTTGCTGTACACACCGTTTGAGAGAGACACACTTGATTTGGAAATTGTTAGAATACTCTATGTGCTTCACTTATATCTTTTAAGCTATATAGTTTTTGCTCTAGTGCTTCACTTATATCTTTTAGAGCACGGCGGTGGATTTGTTTTATAGAAACTATTGTTCTCTCATGCTTCACTTAGATTATTTTGAGAGTCCTACAAAACAGCGTGGTAATTTGCTTTAATTATGATAGGCATTCAAGATTAGTAAAAAAAATCTTATGAGTGTGTTGAATACTATGAGAAGTTTGATGCTTGATAATTGTTTTGAGATATGAAGATGGTAATATTAGAGTCATGCTAGTTGAGTTGTTTTGAATTTGAGAAATACTTGCGTTAAAGTTTGTGATTCCCGTAGCATGCACGTATGGAGAACCGTTATGTGATGAAGTCGGAGCATGATTTATTTATTGATTGTCTTCTTTATGAGTGGCGGTCGGGGACGAGCGATGGTCTTTTCCTACCAATCTATCCCCTAGGAGCATGCGCGTAATACTTTGTTTCGATAACTAATAGATTTTTGCAACAAGTATATGAGTTCTTTATGACTAATGTTGAGTCCATGGATTATACGCACTCTCATCCTTTCACCATTCCTAGCCTCTCTAATACCGCGCACTTTTTGCCGGTATCATACACCCACCATATACCTTCCTCAAAACAGCCACCATACCTACCTATCATGGCATTTCCATAGCTATTCCGAGATATATTGCCATGCAACTTACCACCGTTGCATTTATTACGACGCGCTCCATCATTGTCATATTGCTTTGCATGATCATGTAGTTTACATTGTATTTGTGGCAAAGCCACCGTTCATAATTCTTTCATACATGTCACTCTTGATTCATTGTTGTTGGGGAACGTAGTAATTTCAAAAAAAATCCTACGCACACGCAAGATCATGGTGATGCATAGCAACGAAGAGGGGAGAGTGTGTCCACGTACCCTCGTAGACCGAAAGCGGAAGCGTTAGAACAACGCGGTTGATGTAGTCGTACGTCTTCATGATCCGACCGATCAAGTACCGAACGCACGGCACCTCCGAGTTCAGCACACATTCAACTCGATGACGTCCCTCAAACTCCGATCCAGCCGAGCTTTGAGGGAGAGTTCCGTCAGCACGACGGCGTGGTGACGATGATGATGTTCTACCGACGCAGGGCTTCGCCTAAGCACCGCTACGATATGACCGAGGTGGATTATGGTGGAGGGGGGCACCGCACACGGCTAAGAGATCCAAGGGATCAATTGTTGTGTCTCTAGGGGTGCCTCCCTCCCCGTATATAAAGGAGTGGAGGAGGGGGAGGGGGCCGGCCACCCTTGGTGCACCCCATGAGGAGTCCTACTCCCACCGGGAGTAGGACACCCCCCTTCCATGTTGGAGTAGGAGAGGAGAGGGAAGGAGAGAGAGGGGGAAAGGGAAGGGGGGGGGGTGCCGCCCCCCTCCTTGTCCAATTCGGACTTGGGGGGGGGGGAGGGGCGCGCGGCTGCCCCTTTGCCGCCTCTCCTCTTCCACCACTTGGGCCCATGAGGGCAAATAACCTCCGGGGAGGGGGGTTCCGGTAACCCCCCGGTACTCCGGTATATATCCGATAACCCCCGGAACCATTCCGGTGTCCGAATATAGTCGTCCAATATATCAATCTTTCATGTCTCGACCATTTCGAGACTCCTCGTCATGTCCGTGATCACATCCGGGAGTCCGAACTACCTTCGGCACATCAAAACACATAAACTCATAATATAACCGTCATCGAACTTTAAGCGTGCGGACCCTACGGGTTCGAGAACTATGTAGACATGACCGAGACACGTCTCCGGTCAATAACCAATAGCGGAACCTGGATGCTCATATTGGCTCCCACATATTCTACGAAGATCTTTATCGGTCAAACCGCATAACAACATACGTTGTTCCCTTTGTCATCGGTATGTTACTTGCCCGAGATTCGATCGTCGGTATCTCAATACCTAGTTCAATCTCGTTACCGGCAAGTCTCTTTACTCGTTCCGTAATACATCATCCCGCAACTAACTCATTAGTTGCAATGCTTGCAAGGCTTAAGTGATGTGCATTACCGAGTGGGCCCAGAGATACCTCTCCGACAATCGGAGTGACAAATCCTAATCTCGAAATACGCCAACCCAACAAGTACCTTCGGAGACACCTGTAGAGCACCTTTATAATCACCCAGTTACGTTGTGACGTTTGGTAGCACACAAAGTGTTCCTCCGGTAAACGGGAGTTGCATAATCTCATAGTCATAGGAACATGTATAAGTCATGAAGAAAGCAATAGCAACATACTAAACGATCAAGTGCTAAGCTAACGGAATGGGTCAAGTCAATCACATCATTCTCCTAATGATGTGATCCCGTTAATCAAATGACAACTCTTTGTCTATGGCTAGGAAACATAACCATCTTTGATTAACGAGCTAGTCAAGTAGAGGCATACTAGTGACACTCTGTTTGTCTATGTATTCACACATGTATCATGTTTCCGGTTAATACAATTCTAGCATGAATAATAAACATTTATCATGATATAAGGAAATAAATAATAACTTTATTATTGCCTCTAGGGCATATTTCCTTCAGTCTCCCACTTGCACTAGAGTCAATAATCTAGATTACACAGTAATGATTCTAACACCCATGGAGTCTTGGTGCTGATCATGTTTTGCTCGTGGAAGAGGCTTAGTCAACGGGTCTGCAACATTCAGATCCGTATGTATCTTGCAAATCTCTATGTCTCCCACCTGGACTTGATCCCGGATGGAGTTGAAGCGTCTCTTGATGTGCTTGGTTCTCTTGTGAAATCTGGATTCCTTTGCCAAAGCAATTGCACCAGTATTGTCACAAAAGATTTTCATTGGACCCGATGCACTAGGTATGACACCTAGATCGGATATGAACTCCTTCATCCAGACTCCTTCATTTGCTGCTTCCGAAGCAGCTATGTACTCCGCTTCACATGTAGATCCCGCTACGACGCTTTGTTTAGAACTGCACCAACTGACAGCTACACCGTTTAATATAAACACGTATCCGGTTTGCGATTTAGAATCGTCCGGATCAGTGTCAAAGCTTGCATCGACGTAACCATTTACGACGAGCTCTTTGTCACCTCCATAAATGAGAAACATATCCTTAGTCCTTCTCAAGTATTTCAGGATGTTCTTGACCGCTGTCCAGTGATCCACTCCTGGATTACTTTGGTACCTCCCTGCTAAACTAATAGCAAGGCACACATCAGGTCTGGTACACAGCATTGCATACATGATAGAGCCTATGACTGAAGCATAGGGAACATCTTTCATTTTCTCTCTATCTTCTGTAGTGGTCGGGCATTGAGTCTTACTCAACTTCACACCTTGTAACACAGGCAAGAACCCTTTCTTTGCTTGATCCATTTTGAACTTCTTCAAAACTTTGTCAAGGTATGTGCTTTGTGAAAGTCCTATTAAGCGTCTTGATCTATCTCTATAGATCTTGATGCCCAATATATAAGCAGCTTCACCGAGGTCCTTCATTGAAAAACTCTTATTCAAATATCCCTTTATGCTATCCAGAAATTCTATATCATTTCCGATCAATAATATGTCATCCACATATAATATCAGAAATGCTACAGAGCTCCCACTCACTTTCTTGTAAATACAGGCTTCTCCAAAAGTCTGTATAAAACCATATGCTTTGATCACACTATCAAAACGTTTATTCCAACTCCGAGAGGCTTGCACCAGTCCATAAATGGATCGCTGGAGCTTGCACACTTTGTTAGCTCCCTTTGGATCGACAAAACCTTCCGGTTGCATCATATACAACTCTTCTTCCAGAAATCCGTTCAGGAATGCAGTTTTGACATCCATTTGCCAAATTTCATAATCATAAAATGCGGCAATTGCTAACATGATTCGGACAGACTTAAGCATCGCTACGGGTGAGAAAGTCTCATCGTAGTCAACCCCTTGAACTTGTCGAAAACCTTTTGCAACAAGTCGAGCTTTATAGACAGTAACATTACCATCAGCGTCAGTCTTCTTCTTGAAGATCCATTTATTCTCGATGGCCTGCTGATCATCGAGCAAGTCAACCAAAGTCCACACTTTGTTCTCATACATGGATCCCATCTCAGATTTCATGGCCTCAAGCCATTTTTCGGAATCTGGGCTCAGCATCGCTTCTTCATAGTTCGTAGGTTCGTCATGGTCCAGTAACATAACCTCCAGAACAGGATTACCGTACCACTCTGGTGCGGATCTTACTCTAGTTGACCTATGAGGTTCAGTAACAACTTGATCTGAAGTTTCATGATCATCATCATTAACTTCCTCATTAATTGGTATAGACATCACATGAACCGGTTTCTGTGATAAACTACTTTCCAATAAGGGAGCAGGTACAATTACCTCATCAAGTTCTCCTTTCCTCCCACTCACTTCTTTCGAGAGAAACTCCTTCTCTAGAAAGGATCCATTCTTGGCAATGAACGTCTTGCCTTCGGATCTGTGATAGAAGGTGTACCCAACAGTTTCCTTTGGGTATCCTATGAAGACACATTTCTCCGACTTGGGTTCGAGCTTATCAGGTTGAAGCTTTTTCGCATAAGCATCGCAGCCCCAAACTTTAAGAAACGACAACTTTGGTTTCTTGCCAAACCACATTTCATAAGGCGTCGTCTCAACAGATTTTGATGCTGCCCTATTTAACGTGAATGCGGCCGTCTCTAAAGCATAACCCCAAAATGATAGCGGTAAATCAGTAAGAGACATCATAGATCGCACCATATCTAGTAAAGTACGATTACGACGTTCGGACACACCATTACGCTGTGGTGTTCCGGGTGGCGTGAGTTGCGAAACTATTCCGCATTGTTTCAAATGTAGACCAAACTCGTAACTCAAATATTCTCCCCCACGATCAGATCGTAGAAACTTTATTTTCTTGTTACGATGATTTTCAACTTCACTCTGAAATTCTTTGAACTTTTCAAATGTTTCAGACTTATGTTTCATTAAGTAGATATACCCATATCTGCTTAAATCATCTGTGAAGGTGAGAAAATAACGATACCTGGCGCGAGCCTCAACATTCATTGGACCACATACATTAGTATGTATGATCTCCAATAAATCAGTTGCTCGCTCCATAGTTCCGTAGAACGGCGTTTTAGTCATCTTGCCCATGAGGCATGGTTCGCAAGTACCAAGTGATTTCAAAAGTCCATCCGTATGGAGTTTCTTCATGCGCTTTACACCAATATGACCCAAACGGCAGTGCCACAAATAAGTTGCACTATCATTATCAACTCTGCATCTTTTGGCTTCAACATTATGAATATGTGTATCACTACTATCGAGATTCATCAAAAATAGACCACTCTTCAAGGGTGCATGACCATAAAAGATATTACTCATATAAATAAAACAACCATTATTCTCTGATTTAAATGAATAACCGTCTCGCATCAAACAAGATCCAGATATAATGTTCATGCTCAACGCTGGCACCAAATAACAATTATTTAGGTCTAATACTAATCCCGAAGGTAGATGTAGAGGTAGCGTGCCGACGGCGATCACATCGACTTTGGAACCGTTTCCCACGCGCATCGTCACCTCGTCCTTAGCCAGTGTCCGCTTAATCCGTAGTCCCTGTTTCGAGTTGCAAATATTAGCAACAGAACCAGTATCAAATACCCAGGTGCTACTGCGAGCTCTGGTAAGGTACACATCAATAACATGTATATCACATATACCTTTGTTCACCTTGCCATCCTTCTTATCCGCCAAATACTTGGGGCAGTTCCGCTTCCAGTGACCAGTCCCTTTGCAGTAGAAGCACTCAGTCTCAGGCTTAGGTCCAGACTTGGGCTTCTTCACTTGAGCAGCAACTTGCTTGCCGTTCTTCTTGAAGTTCCCCTTGTTCCCTTTGCCTTTTTTCTTGAAACTGGTGGTCTTATTGACCATCAACACTTGATGCTCTTTCTTGATTTCTACCTCCGCAGCCTTTAGCATTGCGAAGAGCTCGGGAATCGTCTTATCCATCCCTTGCATGTTATAGTTCATCATGAAGCTCTTGTAGCTTGGTGGCAGTGATTGAAGAATTCTGTCAATGACGCTATCATCCGGAAGATTAACTCCCAGTTGAATCAAGTGATTGTTATACCCAAACATTCTGAGTATATGCTCACTGACATAACTATTCTCCTCCATCTTGCAGCTGTAGAACTTATTGGAGACTTCATATCTCTCAATCCGGGCATTTGCTTGAAATATTAACTTCAACTCCTGGAACATCTCATATGCTCCATGACGTTCAAAACGTTGTTGAAGTCCCGGTTCTAAGCCGTAAAGCATGGCACACTGAACTATCGAGTAGTCATCAGCTTTGCTCTGCCAGACGTTCATAACATCTGGTGTTGCTCCTGCAGTAGGTTTGGCACCTAGCGGTGCTTCCAGGACGTAATTCTTCTGTGCAACAATGAGGATAATCCTCAAGTTACGGACCCAGTCCGTGTAATTGCTATCATCATCTTTCAACTTTGCTTTCTCAAGGAACGCATTAAAATTCAACGGAACAACAGCACGAGCCATCTATCTGCAACAAACATAGACATGCAAAATACTATCAGGTACTAAGTTCATGATAAATTTAAGTTCAATTAATCATATTACTTAAGAACTCCCACTTGGATAGACATCCCTCTAATCATCTAAGTGATCACGTGATCCAAATCAACTAAACCATAACCGATCATCACGTGAAATGGATTAGTTTTCAATGGTGAACATCACTATGTTGATCATATCTACTATATGATTCACGCTCGACCTTTCGGTCTCAGTGTTCCGAGGCCATATCTGCATATGCTAGGCTCGTCAAGTTTAACCTGAGTATTCTGCGTGTGCAAAACTGGCTTGCACCCGTTGTAGATGGACGTAGAGCTTATCACACCCGATCATCACGTGGTGTCTGGGCACGACGAACTTTGGCAATGGTGCATACTCAGGGAGAACACTTTTATCTTGAAATTTAGTGAGAGATCATCTTATAATGCTACCGTCAATCAAAGCAAGATAAAATGCATAAAAGATAAACATCACATGCAATCAATATAAGTGATATGATATGGCCATCATCATCTTGTGCTTGTGATCTCCATCTCCGAAGCACCATCATGATCACCATCGCCACCGGCGCGACACCTTGATCTCCATCGTAGCATCATTGTCGTCTCGCCAACTATTGCTTCTACGACTATCGCTGCAGCTTAGTGATAAAGTAAAGCAATTACAGGGCGATTGCATTGCATATAATAAAGCGACAACCATATGGCTCCTGCCAGTTGCCAATAACTCGGTTACAAAACATGATCATCTCATACAATAGAATATAGCATCATGCCTTGACCATATCACATCACAACATGCCCTGCAAAAACAAGTTAGACGTCCTCTACTTTGTTGTTGCAAGTTTTACGTGGCTGCTATGGGCTGAGCAAGAACCGTTCTTACCTACGCATCAAAACCATAACGATAGTTTGTCAAGTTAGTGCTGTTTTAACCTTCTCAAGGACCGGGCGTAGCCATACTCGGTTCAACTAAAGTTGGAGAAACTGACACCCGCCAGCCACCTGTGTGCAAAGCACGTCGGTAGAACCAGTCTCGCGTAAGCGTACGTGTAATGTCGGTCTGGGCCGCTTCATCCAACAATACCGCCGAACCAAAGTATGACATGCTGGTAAGCAGTATGACTTGTATCGCCCACAACTCACTTGTGTTCTACTCGTGCATATAACATCAACGCATAAAACCAGGCTATGATACCACTGTTGGGGAACGTAGTAATTTCAGAAAATTTCCTACGCACACGCAAGATCATGGTGATGCATAGCAACGAGAGGGGAGAGTGTGTCCACGTACCCTCGTAGACCGAAAGCGGAAGCGTTAGCACAACACGGTTGATGTAGTCATACGTCTTCACGATCCGACCGATCAAGTACTGAACGCACGGCACCTCCAAGTTCGGCACACGTTCAACTCGATGACGTCCCTCGAACTCCGATCCAGCCGAGCTTTGAGGGAGAGTTCCGTCAACACGACGGCGTGGTGACGATGATGATGTTCTACCGACACAGGGCTTCGCCTAAGCACCGCTACGATATGACCGAGGTGGATTATGGTGGAGGGGGGCACCGCACACGGCTAAGAGATCCAAGGGATCAATTGTTGTGTCTCTAGGAGGTGCCTCCCTCCCCGTATATAAAGGAGTGGAGGAGGCGGAGGGGGCCGGTCACCCTTGGCGCGCCCCATGAGGAGTCCTACTCCCACCGGGAGTAGTCCTCCCCCCTTCCACGTTGGAGTAGGAGAGGAGAGGGAAGGAGAGAGAGGGGGAAAGGAAAGGGGGGTGCCGCCCCCCTCCTTGTCCAATTCGGACTTGGGGGGGGGGAGGGGCGCGCGACTGCCCCTTGGCCGCCTCTCCTCTTCCACCACTTGGGCCCATGAGGCCCAATAACCTCCAGGGGGGGTTCCGGTAACCCCCCGGTACTCCGGTATATATCCGATAACCCCCGGAACCATTTCGAGACTCCTCGTCATGTCCGTGATCACATCCGGGAGTCCGAACTACCTTCGGCACATCAAAACACATAAACTCATGATATAACCGTCATCGAACTTTAAGCGTGCGGACCCTACGGGTTCGAGAACTATGTAGACATGACCGAGACACGTCTCCGGTCAATAACCAATAGCGGAACCTGGATGCTCATATTGGCTCCCACATATTCTACGAAGATCTTTATCGGTCAAACCGCATAACAACATACGTTGTTCCCTTTGCCATCGGTATGTTACTTGCCCGAGATTTGATCGTCAGTATCTCAATATCTAGTTCAATCTCGTTACCGGCAAGTCTCTTTACTCGTTCCGTAATACATCATCCCGCAACTAACTCATTAGTTGCAATGCTTGCAAGGCTTAAGTGATGTGCATTACCGAGTGGGCCCAGAGATACCTCTCCCACAATCGGAGTGACAAATCCTAATCTCGAAATACGCCAACCCAACAAGTACCTTCGGAGACACCTGTAGAGCACCTTTATAATCACCCATTTACGTTGTTACGTTTGGTAGCACACAAAGTGTTCCTCCGGTAAACGGGAGTTGCATAATCTCATAGTCATAGGAACATGTATAAGTCATGAAGAAAGCAATAGCAACATACTAAACGATCAAGTGCTAAGCTAACGGAATGGGTCAAGTCAATCACATCATTCTCCTAATGATGTGATCCCATTAATCAAATGACAACTCTTTGTCTATGGCTAGAAAACATAACCATCTTTGATTAACGAGCTAGTCAAGTAGAGGCATACTAGTGACACTCTGTTTGTCTACGTATTCACACATGTATCATGTTTCCGGTTAATACAATTCTAGCATGAATAATAAACATTTATCATGATATAAGGAAATAAATAATAACTTTATTATTGCCTCTAGGGCATATTTCCTTCAGTTGCATATCCCGGTATTCCGCCGGAGGCATTCACATAGTCATATTGTTGTTCTAAGTATTGAGTTGTAAGAAAATAAAAGTGTGATGATCATCATTATTAGAGCATTGTCCCAAGTGAGGAAAGGATGATGGAGACTATGATTCCCCCATAAGTCGGGATGAGACTCCGGACTAAAAAAAAAAAGACAAAGGCCATAAAAAAAGAGAAAGGACATAAAAAAAGAGAAAGGCCATAAAAAATGAGAGAAAAAGAGAGAAGGGACAATGCTACTATCCTTTTACCACACTTGTGCTTCAAAGTAGCACAATGATCTTCATGATAGAGAGTCTCTTATGTTGTCACTTTCATATACTAGTGGGAAATTTTCATTATAGAACTTGGCTTGTATATTCCAATGATGGGCTTCCTCAAAATGCCCTAGGTCTTCGTGAGCAAGCGATTTGGATGCACACCCACTTAGTTTCTTTTGTTGAGCTTTCATATACTTATAGCTCTAGTGCATCCGTTGCATGGCAATCCCTACTCACTCGCATTGATATCTATTGATGGGCATCTCCATAGCCCGTTGATACGCCTAGTTGATGTGAGACTATCTTCTCCCTTTTTGTCTTCTCCACAACCACCATTCTATTCCACATATAGTGCTATGTCCATGGCTCATGCTCATGTATTGCGTGAAGATTGAAAAAGTTTGAGAACACCAAAAGTATGAAACAATTGGTTGGCTTGTCATCGGGGTTGTGCATAATTTAAATATTTTGTGTGATGAAGATAGAGCATAGCCAGACTATATGATTTTGTAGGGATAACTTTCTTTGGCCATGTTATTTTGAGAAGACATAATTGCTTAGTTAGTATGCTTGAAGTATTATTATTTTTATGTCAATATTAAACTTTTGTCTTGAATATTTTGGATCTGAACATTCATACCACAATTAAGAGAATTACATTGAAAATTATGCCAAGTAGCATTCCACATCAAAAATTCTGTTTTTATCATTTACCTACTCGAGGACGAGCAGGAATTAAGCTTGGGGATGCTTGATACGTCTCCAACGTATCTATACTTTTTGATTGTTCCATGCTATATTATATTCTATTTTGGATGTTTAATGGGCTTATTTATACACTTTTATATTATTTTTGGGACTAACCTATTAACCGGAGGCCCAGCCCAAATTGTTGTTTTTTGCCTATTTCAGTGTTTCGCAGAAAAAGAATATCAAACGGAGTCCAAATGGAATGAAACCTTCGGGAACGTGATTTTCGGAACAAACGTGATCCAGAGGACTTGGAGTCCACGTCAAGAAATCAACGAGGAGAGCACGAGGCAGGGGGTGCGCCTACCCCCCCCCCAGGCGCGCCCTCCACCCTCGTGGGGCCCACGTTGCTCCACCGACGTACTTCTTCCTCCTATATACACCTATGTACCCCCAAACCAACAGAAGCATCCACGAAAACCTAATTCCACCACCGCAACCTTCTGTACCCGTGAGATCCCATCTTGGGGCCTTTTCCGACGTCCTGCCAGAGGGGGCATTGATCACGGAGGGCTTCTACATCAACACCATAGCCTCTCCGATGATGTGTGAGTAGTTTACCTCAGACCTTCGGGTCCATAGTTATTAGCTAGATGGCTTCTTCTCTCTCTTTGGATCTCAATACAAAGTTCTCCATGATTCTCGTGGAGATCTATTCGATGTAATCTTCTTTTGCGGTGTGTTTGTCGGGACCGATGAATTGTGGGTTTATGATCAAGTTTATCTATGAACAATATTTGAATCTTCTCTAAATTCTTTTATGTATGATTGGTTATCTTTGCAAGTCTCTTCGAATTATCAGTTTGGTTTGGCCTACTAGATTGATCTTTCTTGCAATGGAAGAAGTGCTTAGCTTTGGGTTCAATCTTGTGGTGTCCGTTCCCAGTGATAGCAGGGGCAGCAAGGCACGTATCATATTGTTGCCATCGAGGATAACAAGATGGGGTTTATATCATATTGCATGAGTTTATCCCTCTACATCATGTCATCTTGCTTAAAGCGTTACTCTGTTCTTATGAACTTAATACTCTAGATGCATGCTGGATAGCGGTCGATGTGTGGAGTAATAGTAGTAGATGCAGGCAAAAGTCGGTCTACTTGTCGCGGACGTGATGCCTATATACATGATCATACCTAGATATTCTCATAACTATGCTCAATTCTATCAATTGCTCGACAGTAATTTGTTCATCCACCGTAATACTTACGCTCTTGAGAGAAGCCACTAGTGAAACCTATGGCCCCCGGGTCCATTTTCCATCATATTAATCTTCCAACACTTAGCTATTTTTATTGCCTTTTTATTTTACTTTGCATCCTTTATTTCTCTTTATCATAAAAATACCAAAAATATTATCTTATCATATCTATCATATCTCACTCTCGTAAGTGACCGTGAAGGGATTGACAACCCCTTTATCGCGTTGATTGCGAGGTTCTTATTTGTTTGTGTAGGTGCGAGGGACTTGAGCGTGGTCTCCTACTGGATTGATACCTTGGTTCTCAAAAACTGAGGGAAATACTTACGCTACTTTACTGCATCACCCTATCATCTTTAAGGGAAAAACCAACGCAGTGCTCAAGAGGTAGTAGTCACTGACCAGTCATGAAATTTTGACCCAAACAGGCTCCTTAAGCAGACCTCAAATGCCCGGGCTGACCGGCACCCCTCATAGCCACCCCAAATATGGAGCGGATATGGGGGCACCGGGGCGCGCCCGCCACGTCAAACCCAACAGCCTGACCCCACCGCAAATTGCATCAAATCCACCAAACCATTCCTCCTCTCGCCGCCCTCCAACCTTTCCCGCGCCCGATCCCTCGCCGTCCGCCACCCTTGCTTCTCATCCTGCCCACCGGCCCCGATCCGCCGCCGTAGATGTCGTCCAGCCCGTCCCCAACCGCCGCGACGGAGACGCGGTCTGCCTCGTCCATCGGCGTCCCTTCCTCAGCTCTGTCGTGCAAGGCAGATATTGTCACCCGGAAGATGCGGCAACACCAGCAGCGAGAGAGGGAGGCGGCGGCGTCGCAGGGAGGTGCGGATATGGGCTTACGGATAAGAAGAAGGAGATCAACGACCGTAGGGAGTACGAGGCGGCAAGGGCGGCTGCGACAGCGGCAGCGGAGCATGCAACAAGGATGCAGGCGGAGCAGGACGCAAGCATGGGCTCGGAGCAGGCATCATGGATGTCGTCCGGCCAGTGATCCGACAAGAGAGCCATCGTCACGTTCGGACATGAATTTCATTTTGGCATGTCCGGTTTGTTGAACTATGATTTGCTTTGCTTTGTTTCGAAATGTTGAATTCGGACAATTTGTATCGTATGATCTAAGTGCATGAATTTGAGGATTAGCATTTGAGGTATATGGATGTGCAGGCCAACATATGATGGACGCGCTCGTGGGCGTATAGGGGACCGAATTTGCCAAGTCAGCTGTAGATGCTCTTATGGAGCAAATATTTTCTCCATTAGACAACGGTAATAATGTTTGCAGAACACTGGTAGAAAGTTACTCGAAGGTTCAGACTGGCCCATCCTAGCCCAACTCAACGTTTGTATTCACAGTTCAGTTTTTTTAGACCAAATCACCGGTTACACCTCATACCCCGTTGCAGTGAGAAAATAGAAAAGGAAGAATCATCACACAACATAAAACTGCATATTGTCGCCGTTTGGCAACTCTAGGAGTACGCATTGTACGTGCATGAAACCCTGAACGAGTCTACGGCCGGCAGTCTAGCTAGATACTACTCCCTCTTTCTAAAATATAATACGCCCGTGTTTTTCGAGGTTCAGTTTTGATCATAAATTTAACCAACAAGACTGACTTTGGCGGAAGCAAAAATTATATAATTGAAAACTTCTTTTAAATGCGAATTCATTGGTATAACTTTTGTTTCCGCCGCAGTTGGTCTCGTTGGTTAAATTTATAGTCGAAGTTGAAGCACAGAAACCGAGGATGCACTATATTTTGAAAGGGGGAGTATGAATATCGATGGGACGACAATTAACCTCGTAATCCCCGTCGCTGACAACAACTTTGAGACTCATCACAAAGACCGGCACGGCCCATATATATATATAAGCAAGAAACTTGCTTGTACAGCAGATCGATGTTAGATTAGCCACCATTAGCAGTGCAACTGAGCATTAGTCCTCAAAGAGCTAATTCATCGCATCCCCATGTGCTGGCTCACAGCTAGACGACGACGTCAAGCCGAGGAGGAGCGCTGGAGACAGGTGATGAGGCAAAGAGAAGAGGCGGAGAAGCGAAGAGAAGAGGCCGAGAAGACGCCCTGCTTCCGCTTGAGAAGGAACCTGGCCGCCTACGAGATGGAGGAGGGAAGGAGGATAAGAAGGGCTGCCGAGAGGGCCAAGGCGATGGAGAACGCCCAAGCGGCCGGCAAGGTACAAGGGAAGGGGAAGAACGTGTCACCACAGGAGGTGAGGATGGAGAAGGAGAAGATGAGGAAGGAGAAGAAAGAGGAGGAAAGGCTCAAGGCGAAGGTTGAGAAGGAGAGGAAGAAGCGCGAGGAGGAGGCCAAGAAGAAACGAGAAAGAGAGGCCAAAGAGAAGGAGATGGAGAAGAAGAGGAAAGAGGCATCCAAGAAGAGAAAGATAGCCAAGGGAAAATGATCTTGGAATGTTCCTTCATCACGGTAACATTGGTCCATTGCATATTCATTGTTCCTATAGCCTGCACTCATGACAGTATGTTCTTTGTTAACCTCCTATTTGAAACCGTGTGATATCACGGGAAGTGTTTTACATTGATTGAGCATGTCTGATTGTGACATCAAGGAGCGCTTCAGTGTGACTAAGTACTCAGTACATTGGCGGACCCAGAGGGTGTGCCGTGGTACACCCAGCATTTTACAGATTTTTTCACTATATGTCATCTTTTTCTGATTTTATTGATTTTACAGTACTAGAACTAATTCATCTGAAGCTGTATACGTACATGCGAACCTAGCAAACCGTAGAAGCAGCTCGACTTTTTTTCTACTAGCAGCACTATGTGTGTGTCCAGCTAAAGACTCCTGTACACATACATGAGCCCGGTAGAAGCTAGCTAGATCAATTCCATCGATCAATGTTGGCAAAAAAATCAACCCTAGCAGCGACTCGTGTAGATTGCAAACAGAAAAAACGAAAAAAATTAGGACTCTTCGGTCTGCCCCGTTATTTCTTGAGACAACTTCGACCTATCATGTGCTATTTTCAACGTTTTTCTTTTTGTGAAAAGGATCAAATCAACTATAAAGGTTCACTGGAAGTACAAAACACCTCAAGCATAATAAAAATTACATCGAGATCCATGGACCACCGAACGACCAGTGCCGCCGACGCGCCGCTGTCGTCGCTCCCCTACCGGAGACGGCCTGATCTTGTCGATGACAGCCGGGAAGTCTTCGTGCACGTGCCAGGAAGTCTCCCCGAGGAGCTGGCAGGAATCTACGCCGGAGCTCCGTCTAATCCGTCCCAACGAACGAAGTTGAGGAGGATTGGAGCCCGGAAGACTGACTCGAAGAAGAAACGCCATCATTCGTCTGAACGCCGCCCCTGCGAGGACTAAAATCCTACCTATCTACTAGCCGGATTCGACACATCAGAAATCCCCTCCCTGCCACCGGCCGCCGGAGCGGCAGGCGGAGAGAAGGCGAATCCACGTACTCGCTGGTGAATCGAGGGGGGGAAGGCTTTCCCTAATTGCCCTGCGAGAGGGAAAAAAAACTAGGTATAACGAGATTTGATACTTCCTGCCGTCCACGTCCGCCGTTCCTGCATCTCCGTACTGGTCCTAGCTCAAGTGTATTTCTTCTTTTCAATATTTACAGACGCTCGTGAATCTTCCATGCCTATTTAATGCATCAAATCCCGAGACGGTACTCAACCGCCCATATATAGAGTGCATTCGCGCTCGAGCGCAGAAACACCACGTCCGATTGGTAGTATTATCTCCATTTTGTTGAAAACATGAGGTCAAATAAAGAAGGTTGCAGCTGAAGGGCAAACCGAAGTTATTCTTGTGTATCTTTCATGTAATACTATTTGTATTGTAATTTCGCAAATTTGAAATTATTTTCTAAAACATAATATTGTGAGACTTGATTGAGCTATTTGTGTTATTCTTTTGCCATACATGATATGACACTTAGACTAGGCAGATTTTTTTTGAAGTGTGCACACCCTCCATTTTTTTCCTAGGTCCGCCACTGACTGAGTACAACACTCAGTCACCTGGTTTTTTCGTACGGCGCACACGCCCTAAGAAACATTTCTACTTTCAACCTCACAGTTAGAAAAGACTTGCTCACCATGGTTTACACTACTCGTGCACATCCTTCTTTATATCTCATAGTTAAAAGACTTAGTTTTGACAACCAAAGACCCCTGCATTTTTCTTTGAGGGAAAATTTATAATCTATTCATCATCAATCATGACAGTACAACAAACATAAAAAATAATAAAAATTACATCTAGATCCGTAGATCACCTAGCGACGACTACAAACACACTGAAGCGAGCTGAAGGGCATCCGAACAAGGTACAAAACAAGGACATTCCTAACCCAAATAAATAAAGGCATCTCTAACCAAACCCCTAAATTGTAACTACGAACACCTACTTAAAACCGAACTCCTCATATTTAAAGTTACAAAAATGATGACGTAATGAACACTTAAACTTAACTCCCTAAAGAAAATTTAGCACACAAAATTAACCTACTTTATTTCGTAACTAAACAATGGTTCCACATCATACATAGCATAATTAAATGGTCTGTTACCTTCTACATTGACATTGCATGGACATCAAATTAGTTAAAACATCGAGAAAAACTAAATAGAGCTACATACTACTTGACAGTACATCGACACTAGTCGTCATGTTCGAAAAAGTCCGATTTGGAGTAGACAGGGGATCACCCCCCCCCCCCCCCGCGTCCGGAGGGGCCAACCTCATGGTCGTTGTCGGTGGGCCAACTCTAGGGCATCTCGTTCTCCTCATCCTCGCCATCGGGAGCTCATCGAACATCTCCTTATGCTCGGCCTGGAGGAGGGCGAGCTTGCTTTGCTCGCGCTTGATCGTGCAAGCGTCCATCACAGATTGGAAGAATGTGCAGTTCTCTGCGATGAGTTGCAGGTCCGTGAGAAGCTCGGCGATGAAGGCGGCATTGGGGCGCTCGATCTTGAGCTGTGACTCAGCCTTGCGGTGCTCCGTCTCCTCGGCCAGGGAGTCGACTCTAATGAGAGGCACGATGGCGGGTGTGAAGGCGACACAAACTTGCTTTTCAAAAATATTAATCAAGTATGCTAATGTGAGATCTAATTTCAAAAACATAATTTAATTTGGACACTTGGTCTCATGTATGTTGCTGATGCCATCTATTCTTGTTTGTATACGGTGCTACATAGTACTACTTGTTTCATGCAGAGAGATGGCCTGTTTGTGCGTGTGCCTGCCGAGGAAAAGTGTAAGCGCACCGCCTAGCGTTGGGGTAAATAGACATGCATGAGATAAAAATAATAACTTTACATTTTTATAGGCAACAAGATGAAGCCTCGCATTTGTGAAGGTCACTTTGGTAGTTTGGATTAAAAGAAAGGTGGGACTATGTTGAGACTTAATCAAGTCTTAGTCAAATGACACAACACATAAAAAGGAAGAAAGAAAAGATTAAAAAAAATTGCACGGTTCTCCATGTGAGATCCTACGGTATAGCATCAACTAAGACTTTGTTAAGTCTCAGTCGACTGAGTTTTAGCAACCCGTTAAAAGAAATAGGATTGCTACCAGTCGACTGAGACTTAATCGAGACTACATGAAGATTTGCGCAAAAATAATTGGATTTTTTTCTTTGTATATGTTGTATCACTTGACTAAAAGGGAGATAATAGGCGCCGGTGCACCGGCCCAAATTTGGGCCGGTCGTACGCTGAGTGTCCGATCCACTCTCTTTTGACCGTTCAGATTGAGCCTTTGTTCTTTCTCATCCCCGTGTTGTCTTCTTCCCCAAAATACACGCCTATCTTCGTACTATGTTAGTTGGGAGAACATGGGCGTTCTCAGAGCTCAGCGAGTCTCGGCCGTCGGATCTTCGTACTATGTTAGTTGGGAGAACATGAGCGTTCTCAGAGCTCAGCGAGTCTCGGTCGTCGTATCGGATTTTTGATGCGTTTTGGGCCGTCTGATCTTGCCACCGGATCACCTCGGCCGTTGGATCCGACCGGAACACTGCTACAATGAATAGTGCAACAACAATCGTGCCACCGCGGGTAATTCCAACGCCCCCCGAAGGGCAGTTTTGTCATTTCACGTCCTGCGGTATAAAAGTGGCCCGCTCCTGTGGAGATGCCCTAGCTGTCGCTCCTCTCTCACTCGTGCCGCTCCTTCTCTTCCTCCCACGCTGCCTCCCTCTCTCCCTCGAAACCCTAACCCGCGCCGCCTCCATGCCCCCCCGCCGGCCGCCACCGGCCGCCGCCGCCGCTCACTCGGGCACCCAGCCACGACCTCACACCGCCCCTCTCCTCTTCCTCCCGCCTCACCTCTCTCTCTCCTTCCAAACCCTAGACCACCTCCCTGCCCCGTCCCCGTCACCGAGGAGGAGCTCGCGCTCGGGGAGGATGAGGAGACGGCCGCCTCCATGGAGCAGCAGAAGGAGGAGGGGCACGCGGCGGCGGCGACCAAGAGGCGCATGGCGCAGCCGACCAAGAAGGCCGGGAACATGGCCACCGGCGACAAGGAGCCCGAGTTCCTCGACGAGCCGTCCTCGCCGACGAGGCCCGCTACAGGGATGGATGAGAGGATCTGAGGTGAGCCCACTCCCTCGCGTTCTCTTGCTTGTACGTCGCAGCCTGTGAGTGCCAGGAAGATGAGGAGGAGGCAGAGAGGGAGATGGTTCCGTTTGTTTACCCGTCTTTTATAATTTGAGATCTCGTTTCGTTGCAGGTCCCCTCTGTCTGTTGACTGTTCGAATTGTGGGCTGACATACACACCACAGTAGTTATTTGTAATTCCATTTGATGGCTGGCAGGTGGATATTCAGGTCAGGAAGCTCTACTGCAACAACAGGGCTGACCCGAAGCTACCAATCAGCATGGAGGATGCCGGACGGAGTGCTGAGGAGTTTGCAATAGCTGAATCAGTATGTCAGTCCACACAATCTGCGTATTTGCTTGCCTCCTCTTTGAATGCATAAAGGAGGAGGATACAGATTGTTGCTCCAATCTCCGATGATGATATCTGGGTTCAGCTAATGGTATCTTGTTGTTTTGCAGAAGGGAGTGCCACTTGTCCATGTTGGTCAGGACACACGCTTGGACTATCGAGTTATTGATGTCCGAACACTAGCAAATCAAGCCATTTTCCGTATGCAGCATCAAGTTGAAAACATTGGTATTTGTTCTTGCCTTTAGGACTGCTGCTATCAGTGATGTGTTGATGGACTGAGTTTGCAGAACTAAACATATCGTGTTATGTAATTTTTTGTGTCGCTTAGCTAAGATATTCTACTTCGACATTGAATTAAACATATCTAATCTGGTGAACCCTTTGAGTAGTTGAGCCAAAGCATGCCATTGGCTGGGCTGCTGAATTGGGATTTCAGTGATCATTTTGGGTGGTTGTTTAGGTGGAGTGTGCCTGAGCAGCCACCGTAGCGGCACTTAGTGGTGGACTGTCGTCGCTTGTTGTATCGTAATGACGTGGACGGACGCTTCTATAATTATATACATGCTTGTGTGTATTATAGAAAAATAAAATCTTTCAGTCTCAACCTATAATCATTTTGTACAAAAAAAGCCTGCACTGTGCTGGACTTTTAAGTTACTTCCAGATACAAATTTATTAAGTGATCTTAATGTGATGCCTGCAGTGCATGCCATACAATTCTGTCTGATTACACTAATGATCAAATTGAGTTTAACATTCTGCATCCAATATTGGATTTATCAAGCCAATGCATATGATTTTACAAAAGTTGTTTTGTGAAGGCTTCAGACATTATTTTCTATGCATTTCTGGAGCATGTGATGTTTTTTTCATGCTTTGAGTCTAAATATTTACCATTGTTCATGTCCTCTACTTCCCTCCACCAGGTGAAAGCAACACCATCGGCGTTCGTCGCCTTCATCCTGGACCTCCCCATGTTGTCTCTGTACTGCCCAACGGTACATCATATGCTTCTCCTCCACGGTCGATTGTTCACTAGGCTGGCCCATGGAAGCACCACCGCTCAGGTCAACGGTTTCACAGACGCTTATGTTTGTTCTTTAGCGTGTGGTTAGTAAATCGACATTTGCTTTGGCAATTAGGGTGGGATGATTTACTTCTGTATCGTCTGGATCATGTTTAGTATTTTTCTTCTAAGATACTTTATTATTCTTTACGTTTGTAATTGCAACAAAGTGAGTTTTGTAGGTTCAGAGAGAAATCTTCTGGATTTTTGGACCACATCTTTATTTTCTTAACAACTCATGACTTACCACATAGTAATTTTGATTTTTCATCTGGATGTTATACTTTACAAGATCTACAATCTGCACACAACTCGTGTTTGCTGTTTAGTCTTGATAGTTCTTGAAACATTCCCATGTTTGTTCTGTTACAGAGCTTCTGATGTCGTATCTATACTCATGCTTAAAAGATACTCCCTCCGTAACCAAATATAAAACGTCTTTGTAGTTCAATTTGAACAGCAAAAACGTATTGTATTTAGTTACAAAGGTAGTACTTGTTTTGGTTGATTGCTTTATGAAGAAAGTTGACCATTTTAGACTGAAGATATGGATTTATGATAGTTTCGAGATGAGAGGAGAAAATGATAAGTTTGGAAAATGATGAAACTTCCAAAAATTATGACAGTTTGCTTCAGCATGTGGTTAGGTTACACTCTTAGGAGATAAATGTTCTTCTGTAATTTTAGTTTCAAGTACTTTTGATTGATAATAAGAAGGATATGTATTTAGGTAATGTTTTCTACTACTATTATTTAGGTGATACAAATCAATATCTTGTTGTCTTTGCTGTGCAGTGGCCTTAGCGCTGGACCACGAGGTTGGATAGGGCAAGCATGTGTATTCTTTAATTATTGGAGGCTTTCATATTCATATATCAATACAAGGCGGGATATGATGCAGGTGCGTGCCTTTATTTTGTTTCTTTATGATCTTCTTCTCTACTTAATGATAGACGCAATGTATAGGGTGAATTTGCTTTCGTGAGAACTGGTATAGCACTGAATCAGGCAAGGTGTGAATAAGTGTGCTTAAATGCTTGCTCTGTTTATGTGTTTACTCCTTACTATGTCGTACAGATCAATTGGCTACCTGTGCATGAATTAAAGCTTTCAGGACATTATTTTGCAGCAATGCATTTTACTGTATGCAGGACAGGCAACCTTAACTAAATTCATTTTTGTTTACTGTAGTTCTTTGTGATTTGAAAGCAACTGGTGACTCAATATCAATCAGTTCACAGAGGGAACTCTTCTCGACCGTGTCGGCGACAGGAACAGGGAAACGCCTGTCCACGGTGCCACCAATGAACAAGGTACACACGAGCTGTCGGTCGCTTATAAATTCCGTACTTCTGTAGTATCAATCTAGGGTTTATCTTAGTGAATCTTACTGTTCTTCGGGTCGTGTATAAAAATGCTGCTCGGTTATCAGTAGTAGCTGCAGGTCTATTGTTGCGAGTCTCCTGGTCTAGTATAACACCCTTCTCAGAGATAATACTCCAGATCTATTGACTATGATTTACTTGTGATATTAATTTTTATTTAGTATGAATATTCACCTAATGAATTTATTAAACGATCTAAATGCCACCTATTCATAGATTAACTTGTGCCACCGTTGATTTTTAATTATTGTGTCATTCTTATTTTGAGGCTGGCCTGGAACATTCTGTTTCCAAATATATTATATTAATAGTTTGGCATCTCATTAAATGACGAGATGGTCAGGCCAAAGGTTGTGCTTAGTGTCGTTCTTGGTAACGTTGGTCTGCTTGATGCAAAATACAAGCACTACAGGAACTACATCGGTGCAATCGTCTTTTTCTGGCTGTTCCTGGCGCACTGTTTAATTAGTCACCTTGCCTCTCTTGCACTTAACATTGTTTAATTAGACTTCTCACTATGATTATCCAGGACTGCTTGCCCTCTTGTTCTGATTAGCCTATCATTAAAGTTGGAAACACCAGAATTGACGCTTGCGCATGAGTGTGTACAGGCTGTCCTTGGGATTTTCTTCTTTGCAAACTCGATTGATTGTTGATACGGTTTCCTAGGCTATTGTTCTTTGTACAACACATGAAGCGATCTGCTCATGTGTGTGACTTAGTCTGATTGTTAGGCTTTAAATTTTCTGCTGGTTTATCTTATAATTCATTGTAGCATTTGATTTTTTTTATCAATTACCATGTCTCAGTTGTAGAACAGAACAGTAAGAGTCTAATAAAACTCTTGCACAACAAAGATTGCCATCCTTTAGTTACCCAGACCTTTGTTTTCGTGGTATAAAACCAACTGCTGTCAACTTTAGTACTCTGGAAAATCATATAACTATTTTGAAATTTCCTATGACACAGGCCGAGACAAGCATCGTAAGGATCCAGTTAGAATGATGACTGATATCTTGTTAAAGCATCTTGGGCTTCACAAGGCCATCTGAGACTCGGGCTCAATGAGAACACGATGAGGTACATGGAGAACTCCAGAAACACTATAGTGAAGGATCTAAACTATGGCAGGCTGAGCAGAATGCAGAAAGACTTTTGCTTATCTAAGACTCAGGATCGATGAGGCATTTGACATGATAAACAAGTGTCAAAGGTTACTTGTATGATCTGAGATACATGAGCTCCTTCTCAGATCAGCTTCATAATGTGATAGCACATGGCTTTCCTCCTACCCGTGCCGTGGATATATTGACAAACGTGACCCTTATGAATATTGAAGTGGTGGCACATAACCTTGAGAGCAGAAGCAATCGTCTGTAGAAGAGGCTGCATGCCATAAAAAGACCGTCTTTAGGCGCAACAGCATGAGATGTTTGCACCAATTGATTTCTTCACACCAAGGCCATGGCGTTGATCATCTATGGACATCACAAATCATCTATTCTAACTCTCGCAAGTACGAGATGATATATGATGCCACCAGCTCCTGTGATGTACCGTGTAAACTACTGTGTGATCTCCCTCTCCTTTTGTGAACACGTCCCCTTCGGCACGTCTATTCATACTTTTGCACTCAATATTTACGTGTATGAATATTGCATCCTTTAATTTACCCTGTATATGAACATTACATCCTTCAAATGTGGTGTACTATATTTTGGTATCCATGGATGATGTCTTGCTTCGATTACATATGAATGTTTCTTCTTTCTTTTATTTTGTTATCCTAATTGAATACGTACGCTAAGCCTAACTTGCTACTAACTTTACCATTACTTGCTTGGGCACATCGTTGGGACCGGCACCCTCGCGCCAAGGCACGTTGCCGATCTAGTGCTGTTGGAGCGACGGAGAGCGCCGCCGGCCACCCTGCTCCCAGCCACACGCACGCCTATGCTGATGACGGTGCGGTTGCAGCCTTCTGGTCGCCGTTCAAATCACTCACCATGGCTACTTCGCCTTGCAGCTCCTGGTCGTGGACGCCTCGCTGCTCCGGCAGCGCCGTTCCTAGCACCGGCTGGCAAAAGGGGTGCAGCTCGCGGCTCCCATGGTTGCAGCACCGGGTTGCGCCGCCCTCGCTGCCCCTCGCTGTCAACGCTCGGCGCACCGGTGCCCGTCCGCCGCCCCTCGGTTGCAGCTCTGGAAGATGCCGTGGCTGATCGTAGCAAATTTCGTGGCCGTTTGTAGCACACATGGACGCCGGTTCCAGCAAAACTCGTCATGCCTTGGCTAGTGCGCATCACCACCACCGCTCGTGGTAGCAGCCGTGGGCAGCGGTTGTAGCAAGGCCATGTGCAGCACCACCACTAGCCGTCGCACGGCCTTGCAGCTTTTCTCAATGCCGGTTCCAGCTTCCAAGACTGCCGGTTCCAGCAAAAATAGCTCGTCGGTGCCGTCACCTCTTCACTTGTAGCAAAGTCGATCACCGTTTGTAGTTTTTGTGATTGCTGGTTGCAGCTCGCCGCGTAGTCGTTTCCAGCATGCCAAGCAGCCGGTTCCAACAAAACTCCATGGCCGGTTTGCATTGTCGCCCCGTGTTAGTAGCAATTCTCCCTGACGGTTCCAGCATCTACCGTTGCTAGCTCTAGCAAAATAAAAGAGGACGGTTGTAGCAAACTGGGAATCGTCGGCTGCTACTCCAACTCCCAGCAATGGCTCGCCACTCGTCCTCCCAGCCCCGCTTGCAGCAAAAAACAAGAAGAAGAAAACAGCGGGAGCAAAAGCTAGAGACGCCAGAGGAGGAGAAGGACGGCGTACAAGTTTCGTTGATTGGGCGGCCACCGAAGGGAATACAAGGAAAGAGACAAAGTGGGCGAAGAAATAGCGAAGGATAAGGTGGGGTCATGCGCGCTGCTAGCCATAAGATCCTGCCCGATCCAACGCGTCCCGCGCGACCGGCCAAAGTTTCGGCCGGTGCGCCGGGTAGAAGCGTTTCCCTAAAAGAAAATAAGGCCCTGTTTGGTTCATACTTCCTAGGACTTTTTTTAGTCCCAACTTATAAGTCCCAAGTCTCTACCTGTTTGGTTCCTGGGACTTATAAGCCTTCATAAGACCATATTACAACTACAAGTCCCTATAAGACTCTCCTTGAGAGTCTTATTTCCCAAATGCCCACTTTAAGTCCCTATAAGTCCCTCCTGTTTGGTTTAGATGGGACTTATAGGGACTTTTTTAAGTCCCTAAACCAATAAGTCCCTGGAAACAAACACCCTCTAAGTCGCTACGCATCGTTCAGAGCTCATACAAGTTGATGATTATTTAGGCCCGGAGGTAGCTATCATCATAGAGTGTAAACAGCTTATGATGGACTTTGCTTCCATATCCTTCAAACATTGCTATAGAGAGGCCAATCAGGTGGCAGATGAATTAGCAAAAAACTCTTTTACTACTAGATCCTCTAGTTCTTGGGATGATGAGATTCCTGATTTTATTTTTCAGCTGCTTGTAAATGACATGTCTATTATTTGGGAAATAAAATCTATTTGCGGTCAAAAAACACAAATAAGTCGCAACTCACCGTTCACGGGCTCATAGCCAGTCTTATCGGCAGGGCAGCAACGCCCTCGACCCACACATACACACAAAGCCTATAATAAACCTGACCGAAGCAACATGCACCAATCCAACCAAAAGCAATCGGATCTATTCTCCTTCTCATACCGTCTGTTTCCTACCTGCCGAGACATACAAGAGCTAGCAAGAGCATGGCCATGGCGCCGTCCTCGAAGCCGGCCAAGACGACGCCGCACATCCTGCTGCTCCCCTACCCGGCGCAGGGCCACGTGAACCCGTTCCTTCGTCTGGCCAAGGCCCAGCACGCGCGGGGATTCCACGTCACCTTCGTCCACACGGAGCACAACCAAGGCCGCCTCCTCCGCTCCCGCGGCCTCGGCGCCGTCACGGGCGCCGCCGACGGCTTCCGGTTCGAGACGATCCCCGACGGGCTCCCCCGTTCCGAGCACGACGCTACGCAGGACATCTGGGCGCTCTGCGAGGCCACGCGCCGGGCGTGTCCTGCCCACCTCAGGGAGCTCGTCGAGCGGCTCGGGAGGACGGAGGGGGTCCCGCCGGTCACCTGCGTCATCGCCGACGGCGCCATGGGGTTCGCGGTGCACGCGGCCAAGGACATGGGGCTGCCGGCCTACCTCTTCTTCACCCCCAGCGCCTGCGGCTTCTTGTGCTACCTCAACTTCGATCAGCTTGTCAAGCGAGGATACGTGCCATTCAAAGGTAAACTCTATTAATCATATCACCTGTTCTAATCTGTAGCCATCATCATGGAGCATAGTATCACGTCTACTTAGTAGTACTCTCTCTGAAATTGAAAAGCCTACTAGCTAGATCAGAGATGGTTTATAGAGGGAGTACAACATAAGAAATTGAGAAAGCCTACTCTTTTTTTTTTAATGGAGGCGTATCCCCGACTTCTGCATCATAATAATGCATGCAGCCATCTTAATTGAAAAGCCTACTAGCTACTCTAGATCAGAGATGGTTTTTCACCCGTGCCCACTTCAATCTTCGCTGTTGGTCATCGAGCAAAAAGACAAAGAAAAGGTCATGTTTCAAAGATGAACCATTTAACTCGGCTTTCATTGGATATTGGTACCTAGTAGCTAATTAATGTATTTTGTCATAGACTTCCGACGTTTCAGTCACCTAGTATACGATAGTGACAACAACAGGAGAATGAAACTCTTTGGTCAGCTACTTCAGAAAGATAATGTATAAATATAACGCTATAGCCTTTTATATTTCACACCGAATCAAGTTATGTGTAAAATAACCTTAAGTGGGCCGAAAGGTAACGCTATAGCTGATTGGTTACTCGAGGAGACCAACAATCCCTCCATTTCTATTCAGTTCACATATGAGTCAAAACTTCGATCAAGTTATATGCTATTTTTTATTTATATCTAAAACTTCGGATGTCTGAGAAACTTTTAAAAATTGCACTATTTACGCCTGATTTTGTCATTTTTTCCACGAGCTCCTTGAATGTCTAAACTTCACAAAATTTGCACAGAGTTCACGCACAGGAGCATCTTGCACCACCAAAAAAAAGATTTTTTTTGAACTTTTTTTTTAATTTCAAATTGAGATACTGTTCACCGGGCTCATCTGAACCCGGGCTCTGGGTTGAATTATCGCCACTATAACTACTAGGAAAACACCACTAGTCTTCTAGCTCTAAGCTTTTTTTTATCCTTAAATTTTAAGGGTCCACAATCACTGGTTAAATCAATAAACTTTTGTAGTATGAAAAATGTACACTTAGCAAGCCATTAGTCCCTTTATCATTTGTCATGTGTACACTGGTGGCAGTACATGCACTTTCACCTTGCGCCACCAAAAGTTCCAATATTTCAAATTGATAACACAATAAATCTTAATACATATATAAAAAATAGTTAGCGGTAGAGATGGCCAATATTCATACTTGAATGCCAAGTGGTAGAGAATAAAATTTCATACAATTCCGTTGTTGTCTCTTCCGTGGAACCCACTTGCTTTTACAAAGAACGGGCTACTATTAGAGCATCACTAGTAGTACCCTCAAACCCTTATAAATAACTGCTTTTTTACAGTTTGCGAGCGAAAAAACGCGTAGACTAGAATCCCTTAACCCTCAAACCCTCAAACCCTAAAAAAAATTAAGGGTCCAACCCTCAACCCCCTCCTAACCTGTAGAAGTGAGGGTTGGGGAGCGAAAACTACCCCAACCCGCACCCGTGTTCCGGCTGAGCGCGGGAGGGAGTTTTCCCCGTCCCCAACCTCCCGCCCGCGCCCACCCGAGCCGCCGGCCGCCCCCCGCCTCCCCTCAACGCGCGAGGCCGCTGTAGCTGCGCCGCAGTCCTCGCCGCCGGATCCGCCGTTCCCCGCCGCCTCCCGCCCCGCGCAGTAGCCAGAGGAGCCGCGCGCCCCGCCCCACGGCCGCCCGCTACTAAGATGAAGCCTGGACCACTTTGCTAGTTTGGACTAAAAGTTAAAGGGTGTGATCATATCTCAGTCGATTGAGACTTAAACAAGTCTCAATTAAGTGGCACAACATATAAAAAAGAAGATTAAAAAGAATTTCAAATCTTCATGTAAGATCTCACGAATGTAGCATCGACTGAGACTTGGTTAAGTCTAAGACGACTTAGTGAAGACTCGGTTGATGCTACATGAAGATTCGTGCAAGAAACAAATTTGGATATTTTCTTCTTTCTTTTCTATGTCTATCGTTTGACTGAGACTTGATTAAATCTCAGTCGAGTGAGATCTCGCCACGCCCTAAAAAAATAAGTCGCAACTCACCATTCAGAAGCTCATAGCCAGTCTTATCGGCAGGGTAGCAACGCCATCGACCCACACATACACTATAGTACACCTGACCGAAGCAATCGGATCTATTCTCCTTCTCATACTGTATGTTTCCAACGTACTCAAACATACAAGAGCCAGCTGAGCATGGCGATGGCGCCGTCCTCGAAGCCGGCCAAGACGACGCCGCACATCCTGCTGCTCCCCTACCCGGCGCAGGGCCACGTCAACCCGTTTCTTCGTCTGGCCAAGGCCCTGCACGCGCGGGGGCTCCACGTCACCTTCGTCCACACGGAGCACAACCACGGCCGCCTCCTCCGCTCTCGCGGTCTCGGCGCCGTCACGGGCGCCGCCGACGGCTTCCGGTTTGAGACGATCCCCGACGGGCTCCCCCGCTCCGACCACGACGCCACGCAGGACATCTGGGCGCTCTGTGAGGCCACGCGCCGGGCGTGTCCTGGCCACCTCAGGGAGCTCGTTGAGAGGCTCGGGAGGACGGAGGGAGTCCCGCCGGTCACCTGCGTCGTCACCGACGGCGCCATGGGATTCGCGGTGCACGCGGCCAAGGAGATGGGGCTGCCGGCATACCTCTTCTTCACCCCCAGCGCCTGCGGCTTCTTGTGCTACCTCAACTTCGATCAGCTTGTCAAGCGGGGATACGTGCCATTCAAAGGTAATAAACTGTGTTAAAATCATATAGTAAAGGGAAGTGTTTACGCGCGGTGCGCCGGCGGAACGCTCGGGCCGGTCACTTTCGCCTCACTGGCGCTAGCCACCAAGAAGGCAACACGTGTACCTTATTCTCTCCCCAACGCCCCGTCCACTCATTCCCGCAAAGTTCTTTCCTAGCTCAGCCTACACGGTACCCATTATCCGTAACGTTGGGCACGCCGTGGAGATCTATGCTACAACTACTATCAGCAGCAGTATTCCCTGTAGCCACAGTGATTTGGCTGAAAAGGCATAGCTACATGAACAGTAACAAGATTCCCTTGTAGGTCCTGCACCTGTCGATCCTGTCATTGTTTGCTGGTTCTGTCACTGTAGCCATGTGACATGGACCGCATGCTGTCTCCTCTCTTGTTTCTTCACGCACGTGGGTGAGAGAGGGGAAAGGTGAGGAGAGAGATAGAGTATTTCTTTTTGTGAGCATGTGTAAGAAGAGAGAAGAGAAAAGGCACAGAGAGAAGAAAAGAAATTTGAGGACGAGAGAGAAGATTATTCTCATTTGTGAAAGAGGTTGGGAGATAAAAGAGAGAAAAGAACTACTGTCTTCCATTGGAGAAAAACCAGCTACGGTGTATCATGAGAGATAACGAACGGGGAAAATCTTAGTAGGAGAGAGACTGAGAGAGGAGAATGAGAGAGAGAAAATAACGTGTTTTGTCAAAGAGAGAACATGTGAGAGAGTTTGTGGACAAAATCCTCCACCATGTCTGGTCTAAGAAGTCAGGACACATGCATGTCACATCATGTCACCCACAGTAGCCGAATTTGGTAGGCTTCGCGACAGATAATTAAGCTTAAGCGGCTAGCGCCAACAGCAGTGTGCACACATCCACTTGAAACATGGGTACCAGTGGATGGCTGTGATAATGGGTACCGTGTAGCCCCAGCTAGGAAAAACCGCTCTCCCTTCTTCCTCGCAATCGCCTAGGCAGGAAACTCCATGGATCCAGGCCGGCCATCAGCTCCTGCCTCCTGTGTTGTTCGTGCGCCCCTCCGGGGACAACGCTGCTGTGCCGTTTCCATGGCTGCGCTCATCGCCATGGCCGCGCCGTCGACTGATGGCCGCGGAGGAATCGCGGGGAGGATACGAGGAGGCGCAGGCCATGGCGGCGCGCACGAGCGAGGATGGGCATTGCGCAGGTATCTCGGCCACTGCGTCGTCAGGCACCTCTCGGAACGGCGCCACAACGGTGATGGCCATGGGCGGGCGTCGGAGCTCAGCGGAGCAGTAGCACCAGCTATGAAATGGATGTAGAAAATTCCATCACCGGTTGTAGCAAACATCGACTATGGTTGCAGCAAAACTGCATCATCATCGGCGCGGAGGTCGCAACTAGACAAGAAGTTCGAAGCTTTTTTCAATGCCGGTTGTAGCTTTCGTAACCACCGGTTGCAGCTTTTCATTTGTCATCCACGGACGGTGAGCAAGGTGACCGCGAGCTGCGAGGATGGCGGCGCTGTCCTGAAAGAACATTGTAAATGTCGTGTTTTTTGTTGCATGCTACAACCGGTGTCACATTTTGCTACCACCGGCACACCGCTCAGCTACAACCGGCTTCGTCGCGTGCTGCATGCTACGCCGGTGGTCGTTGTGCGAGCGACGTTTTTGCTCCAACCGTACCTGTTTTTTGCTACAACCTGCGAGAATTTTTGCTACATCCGTTTAGATGGCGTTCATTGGCAGTCGTCGTCGTTCGTACAACCCGTGCACGAGCGCCCACGGGTGGAAAAAAGCTTCAGTCGGCGTGAATAAAAGCTTCAATCAGCATGGAAAAAAGCTTCAACTGGATGCGAGCATAGCAGCGGCCATGAAGTTTTTTGCTACAATCGTGACCACGTTTTGCTACGACCAAAATTGAAAATTGTTCCCATGACGGTAGCCGTGTTTTTGGGACCTGCACGGTGAGCTACAACCGGCAGCTATCGGCCACAATGTTTTTTGCTACAAGCATGTCTCCGTTTTGCTTCGACCAGCCATGAAAAAGCTTCAATTGGGTGCGGAGGCGGAGGCGGCGTGGTGGGGCTCGATCCACGACGGCAGCGACTTGCGCGGAGGGCGTTGACAAGCACGACGGGGAGGGGGAGGGGAGGAGGGGGGGGGGGGGGCGGCGCAACGCTTGGAGCGGTGGGCGCGGCAGGAGGCGCGGCGCGACGCGGGGAAGAAGAAGGTAAGGGGGAACCATTTTCTTCGGCAGGATCTAACGGCCCACGCGCGCGGATCCAATGGTTGCGGTGCGATCGGCAGCAGTTGGGCCGGCGCACCGGCGCAGATCGTTGCCCTATAGTAAATCACCTGTTCTAAGCCTAGCTATCACATCTATTAGTATTAAAAATACTCTTATATTATGAGACGGAAGGAGTACTTAATTACAAAGGACATAAGAAATTAAAGGACATATAAGAAACTGAAAAGCCTACTGGCTACTCCTAGATCAGATATGGTTTTTCATCCGTGCTCAGTTCAATCTTCGCCGGTGGTCATCGAGCAAAAAGACAAAGGAAAGGTCATGTTTCAAAGACGAACCATTTTACTCGGCTTTCATTGGTACCTAGCTAATTAATGTATTTCGTCACAGACTTCCGACGTTTCAGTCACCTATACGATAGTGACAACAACAGGAGAATCAAACTCTGTGGTCAGCTACTTCAAAAAGATAATGTATAAATATAAGGCTATAGCTTTTTATATTTCGCACCGAATCTAGTCATGTACTCATGTGTAAAATAACCTTAAGTGGGCCGAAAGGTAACTCGTTTGAACGTCCTAGGTAGCTGATTGGTTACTCGACGAGACCAACAATCCCTCCATTTTTATTCAGTTCACATATTGAGTCAAAACTTTGATCAAGTTATATTTCTAAAAATCATATTAATACCATTAGATTCATAATTGAAAATATTCACATATATTTGTTATTGTAAATGACTAGATGTTTATATTGTTTTATTATAAACTTGCTCAAACTTTATTCAGGTTGACCAAAAACAAAGCTAATATGCAGAGTTAATAAAACAGTGGGAGTTTTATTAACACGCCCCAAAGACCAAAGTGGTTGGGTCCTATTTATAGCTACCACACAACAAAAAATGAATCGTTATGCTTCAAGATTACTGAAACAGCGTGATTAAAACTAGAATAACTGAGATTCAAATCTTAGTAATGACATCTGAGGCTCTTATATGCACACATCACAAGCCATTTTTTTACCGAAAAAGAACACAACCATTTACAAAACCATATCCTAGTAATGTTAACCTAAGACTCGACACAACAAAGAATTCAAAGTATAATTCACCCAGTCTAATAGAGTCTCAAACTAGACACATCAGAATCAAACCTGCAACTCGCACACTCAAAGAGTGCACAAGTCCAGAATAAAATACCGATGACCACAAAAAAGACAGTAGGATCGAGAACAAAGACACATGACTTGGCCAACAACAATAGAGGATCCTAGAAGCACCGGCTTCAGAGGTGTGACACCCTAGGGCATGCCCTCAATGACACAGTTTGCTGATATATGTTTCACACCTCTCTCCATCAATTCAGACTTTTGGAAGAGCTCGTAGACCCATGAATTCGGTATTGTACAAAGCCAAGAGGTCTCGCGTTCAAGACCATACCACTACATTGATCCCATGTCTAAGGTCTAAAAAAGGCTAGACGTGAGCGGGAATGTTGAAATATGTTGACCGCATCTCACATCAAATCGTACTTTTGGATGAACTGGCTGGAGCACGAATACAAATACGGTTCCGTTATACTTTGACGCATAGTCTATTCCCGATACCACTTGCTTGAAAGATGTATATCACCAATGATCACTAATTTCTTAGTTCTTTAATAGAACAACTACAAGATTCGTCCACCATCGAAAGTATCTTATCCCTCTCCATAATGTGGTTTGTCCTATATTCGGTGTGCTTCTATATACCACTATAACTACTAGGAAAACACCACTAGTCTTCTAGCTCTAAGCTTTTTTCGATCCTTAAATTTTTAAGGGCCCACAATCATTGGTTAAACCAATAAACTTTTGTAGTATGAACATGTGTACACTTAGTAAGCCATTAGTCCCTTTATCATTTGTCATGTGTACACTAGTGGCACTAGATGCACTTTCACCTTGCGCCGCCAAAAGTTCCAAAATTTCAAATTGATAACCCGATAAATCTTAATACCGATATAAAATAGTTAGGGATAGAGATGGTCAATATTCATACTTGACTGCCAAGTGGTAGAGAATAAAATTTCAAACAATTTCGTTGCTGTCTCTTCCCTGCAACCCACTTGCTTTTACAAAGAACGAGCTACTATTAGAGCTTACACAGTCGGATTTCATTTACTCCCTTTGTTGCTCCGGTCGTGATGGAATATTCTATAGTCGTTGAGTGACTCAACATAACACCATTATTATCATCCCCTTTATTAGTAAAGATATTCAAACTATCTATTGATCCTTGCATTGAGCTAGGATATTGATAAGTAGACACGAACGTAATGAAAATAAAGTTAGGCAACTAGATAATTTAGCAAATAAGTGGTAGATGGTCAGCCATTAGAAACATCAAGAGAAAATTGAAAGATGATTAGTATTTGTCCTTTTATTGTATCGGATAGAACTTCAGCTATACATCTATAATAATGGAACCGACATGGTAAGATCTGGTAACTATCAGAACTGGAAACCAAAATGTCTTCAAACATACAAAGATCTCATCACAAAGAGCCCGACAGTGCAAATAGAAACGGCAAAATTTTGGCGACAATAATGGTGCATGTGGGGTAAATATCAAACCGTGGTTCTAGTTTATGGAGTATAGTGCATACGTGCAATATTGGGGGATGTCTCGCTTAGAGAGGTGTGATCATGTGAGGAGCAATTCACTCTTGTTGACATTTTGATCGCTTATTGAACCATGGGTGGGTTGATTTATGAATTGCAAAGTGACCCGCTCGAGAGTACCATCCTTTAGGGTTTGAACCTAATTACACATATATTGTTCTAGAAGTTTACTTGCACATAAATTTGTTATGTCATTTCTAAAGAGGATATTCCACACACGCACACGCACACGCACACGCACACGCGCGCGCGCGCACACACACACACACACACACACACACAATCTAGGGATTAGCTTACTTAAGTGAGTGAAATATTGTGAGTTTGGACTGCAAAATTATATTTTCATCCCCAACGGGGTATTTTGTAACAGAAAAAAGGAATTATATTCATAATTTCGTTCAAAATGTCGCCGAAGTTAAGGCAATAGTGTCATCCATCTTAAACTGAAAAAGAATTATGTACACTGGAATATTGATTTCAGGGGATATACATTGGAACTTTCTTCTAATTAACATACATTCGCACAGATGAGAGCTGCTTCACCAATGGGTACCTGGACACCCCCGTGGACTGGATCACTGGCATGATCAGTAACCTCCGCCTACGTGACTTCCCGACGTTCATCCGCACCACTGACGCTGACGATGTGATGCTGACCATCAACATCAAGCAATGCGAGCTCGACGCCCCCGCCGCTGACGGTATCCTCCTCAACACCTACGACGACCTCGAGCGCGCCGCGCTGGACGCCATCCGCGAGCGCCTGCCCAACACCTTCGTCGTCGGGCCCCTCGGCCCAGAGGTCTCGCCGCCATCGTACCTCCCCTTCCTCACCTCGAGCTTGTGGAAGGAGGACGGCCGGTGCATCGCGTGGCTAGACGCGCAGGCGGCGGACGGCTCCGTGATGTACGTCAACTTCGGGAGCATCACGGTCATGACGAGGGACCAGATGGTGGAGTTCGCTCGGGGGCTGGCCGACGCCGGCAGCCCGTTCCTGTGGGTTGTCCGGCCCGACATGGTGCGCGACGGCGGCGATGATGATGGCAAGGTGCCGGTGCCGGATGGGTTCGCGGAGGAGGTCGCGGGACGAGGGCTGATGGTGGGGTGGTGCGACCAGGAGGCGGTGCTGGGCCACCGCGCGACCGGGGGTTTCCTGAGCCACTGCGGTTGGAACTCGACGTTGGAGAGCCTGTGCGCTGGCGTGCCGATGTTGTGTTGGCCCTTCTTCTCAGAGCAGGTGACCAACTGCCGGTACGCGTGCGAGGAGTGGGGTGTGGGCGTCCAGATGCCGCGCGAGGCCGGGCGGGGAAAGGTTGAGGCTGCCGTGAGGGAGCTAATGGGCGATGGGGATAAGGCGGTGGCAATGAGGAGGAAGGCAGCGGAGTGGAAGGAGAAGGCCGTGAGGGCGGTCGCGGCGGGTGGGTCCTCGCAACGGGACCTTGAAAGGTTCGTCGACGAAATTGCGCACGTCAAGGGCTAGAGGACTCATGTCATGCATCTGGTGTGTTCTTGCTTCGATTTGACCTTTGGTGAATGGTTTATGTGAAGATATTGTTTCAACTTGTCTTGTAAACTGCAAATAAACTTTTGGATTCACATTGAACTTGGGGCAATATATAAGTTTTGTTCGGCATAGAAAGTTGGTTCAGGTTCTTCGATGTTAGTCTATTTTAGGACGAGCTTGCAAAGTTTCATGAAATCACGTTTGTGGAAGTCGTGGCAAATAAAATCAATACTCTGAGAATGCTACTTTCAAAAGTATTTTGGAGCACTGATTTTTTTTTTTCATGACTTCCACAAATGTGATTTTGTGATGAAATTTTGCAAACTCTTAGAACATTTGTCAACCGATAAAAAAAATTCAGATTTTTTTGAACATTTTGAGAATGTGTTTCGAGATACTGTTCATCCCGAGCTCATTTGAGCTCGCGTGTAGAAAGAGACTTTCGCCTTGTGAGGTCCATTTCTCTGTTGACCTGGTTCAATATGGAAGTGCAGCTGAAGTTTGAAGTCTGATACATTCCCCCTCAACCAAAACTTATCTAAAACCAATCATTCACTATCCATCTTGAGTCACACTGCACCTCAAGACGATGGTGGAAAACTTTTCGAAGATCATGCATGCTCCCATTTTCAAGCTTCAGTGTTGACGTTCACCTTTGGTCAGCTGATAGGCCAAGTTGGGCCGAGCGACCAAGAAGCATATGCAAGGCCATCTGGCCCCTGCTGTTTCCAAGAGCTAAAGTTTACTGCACCAAACACCATTTACACACACGCATTCCATTAGCTAGCCGGCTACGGATGGATCATGCGTGCACTCGTTAAAGTTACCCGCATGCGTGTATATATATGCATGCACCCAAATTAGTGTCCTCCTACCATGTACTAGTAAGTGTGAGTGCAACTACCATGGAAAGCAGCTGGGGTGTCGGTGGCGTCGTTTGCCATCTCCAGTGCGAGATCAGCTCCGTCGAGGTCACGGGACTCGGCTGCACCGGTGCGCTCTTCCTCCGGTGCCACGTCCCCGCGGGCGGCGGCAGGACGATCCAGATCGACAGCCAAAGCGCCGAGGCCGAGCGCCGCGCCGGCGACCGATCCACATCGACCGACGTGGTCTCGTGGCGCGACGTGGCGTCGCTGGCGTGCGACGGCTCGCCGGCGTGCGTGCGGGAGCTCGCGGACACGAGGAGCGTGGTGTTCGAGGTGCGGAGGAGGCAGAAGAAGATCATGGGGCGCGCCGGGTCGTCGGAGCTGCTTGGCCGCGCCGAGGTTGCATGGAGGGACGTCGGTGTCCCGGCGGTGGAGCGGCGAGTCGCGCTTGCCGTGTCCGGCCGGAGCAAAGGCGGGGCAGCCCGGAACGATCCCGCGCCGGTGATGTCGGTGAGGATGAGCGTGCGCGTGTTGGAGACGACTGCGCCCGTCCGCCGGAACGTGGACTCGCAGCGGGAGACTTGTGGGTGCGAGTGGAGCGCCGGCGGGAGCGACGATGTGTACGGAGTGGCTGCGTGCGGCATCGCAGATGACGCGGGCGAGTAGTTCGGTGTTCGGGAGTAATCCTAAAATTCCAGAAGTTTATCCCTATCATATTTTCTTCAAGATACCTTCAGGGAAATGACGTAATACCCCATAATGTATAGTATTTGTTTCACGCAATTTATCGAACATCTACAATGCACACGCATATAGTCCACAATCACAAGTTTTTACATTGCGTAAGCAAGCTAGAGATGCCCGTTCCCAAATTCCTGATCAAGTTATAAGAAATTTCACAAGTTTCTACAACAAAAAACTACACTTAAAATATGGGGGTGAAGAACCAACCGGAGGGATGGAGGACATACCTGCAACATTCAGCAGGCCATCACCGTGAAGCGGTGGCGGCAGTGCTAGGAAAACCTTGTTATATCAAGCTTTACATACAAATTAAGCATGAACGAAAAAAAATCCATACTTTATTGCAAAACAAATTTATGCTATCAACTTTTTGTGATCATACATACTTTGGTATGTATGCATAATAACATCAATGCTATAGTTCTTAAAAAAAGTAGCATCATTAAATGTTTGTGGTGTCCATTTTGTGATTGCCTTGAAGAATTTATCTATTTACTGAACCAAAAACCTAGCAAAAAGGACCCCAATATCCAACGAACGTTTGCTGGGAGGGTTGACATTTGCGAATGATTTGATGGCGATTTTTGTTGGCCGAGCATGGCAATTTTAGTTAGTGAGCATGCAACTCCGTTGTAGTTCTGTTTTTAGCCAGAATCACCATGCTTGCAAATTAAAATTGCATCCTCACGACAGGTAAAGTTGCCATCAAAATGTTCTTAATTGTCATCCCTCCCACCAAAAACACTATTGCTAAGAAAATGAGATCCAATTCTTTCTATTTTTTGGATTTTTCCTAGGTGTTTTAGAAATTGTTGACTCGGTCAAAATCGGGTGATTCAATTTTATATTGAAGACCTCAATTTACTGTAAAGCCTTCAAACAGGGAGCATAGTGTATTTATAGATAGATAGATACTCCCCCCATCCCAAAATATAAGAACGTTTTTGACACTAGCATAGTATAAAAACGTTCTTATATTTTGGAATGGAGGGAGTAGATTGCACCATTTGGTAGGAACTTTTGAATTTCAGCATGCCTTACATTGTTTGGTGGGAACTTTTTTGAACAAAAAATGTGAGATCATTGCTTACCATTATCATTTCATCATTAGCAGCCCATATACATCAACTATAGATGGCTGATGTCTTAAGTTGTAGAGGTCGAACTTGTGTTCTGTTTGATTTACATCATTTTTATTTTTATTTTTTTATCATCTGATTTTGAATTGGATTTTATACATTTCTCTGGTGTATTATATCAATAATTTATTTTTTATTTTCACAATTCTTTAATGTTTTTAAGTAAAAACGATCACGAATTAAGAATAAACGTTCATGAATTCAAAAAAGCTCATGGATTTAAAACCATGTTAGTAGAATTTAAAAATACTCATGAATATGAAAAATGTTTCCTACTTTAATAAAATGTTCATGAATTTATTTATTTTTTGAGAATTTACTTATATTTCCATCAATTCTAAAAACATGTCCATGAACTAAAAAATGTTCATGAAATTTGTAAAGATGTTCTGAAAGATTTTAAAAATATTTGCAAATTTGGAAAGATTCTGATATTTATTTTTTGGTGAATTTAAGAAATATTTCTGAATTTCGAAAACTGTGCATGAATTTAAAAAGTACATATAATTTTTTTCACAAATTTGATAAAATGGTTACAAAATATTTATATATTTTCCAAATTTTAAAAATATTCACGAAAGGTAAAAAAGCAAAGAAAAATGATGAGAACAATGAAAACAAAAAAATAATAATAACTAAAAACAATAAAGTAAAGGTACAAAAAAAGAGAAGAAAGGTGCAGAACCTTTTGGAATCCTCCTAGTGTTGGGTGGAAGTTTCCCAAAGCGAGAAACAATGCACAGAATAGATGCCAGCCCATTATTATTACGAAAAAGAACACCAGTGAGGGTGTTCGGATCGTGCCATTTGCGAATTATTTTTCACAATGGGTGGGAAATAGGATGAGAGCGTCTATTTGGTGCATTCGAGCACCGGTTAGTGAGCTGGCACTCGCACCCTCGTCACGCATGGGCCGGCCCATCAAGCCAGCACTCACACACTCCTCCTACATGGTTTTTTGTTTCTTCAGTTCAGGTGGTTGACGTGGTTACCCGTTGGCCGGTTCACCCAGTTGACCTGATCGTTCGGTTTAATTTTTTTTAAAATATTCAAAGAATTGGAAAAAAAATCAAAATATTGAATTTATCTTGCCAAAATTAAAAAAATATTAGTGAATTGAAAAAACTTCAAGAATACCTTTTTCCAATACAAAAAAGTTTACGAATTGAACAAATCTCACATAAAAAATTCAAGAATATGAAGAAATTCAAAAACGACTTTGCAAACAAATGTGCATTAAAAATGTTCCCGAATTCAAAAAAAATCTTGAATTTGAAAAATGATTGTTATTGTGAAAACCTTCATGAAAGTAAAAAAAATACATGAATTAAAAAGAAAAAGGAAAAAATGGAAAATAAATAATAAAAAGAAGAAGAAGAAAACACTGAAAAAGGGGCGGAAGCTTCTGAAAGATTCCCAAATCCGGAGACGGCGCTCATACAATGACAGCTTACATGGGCCGGCTCATTCACTATGATGTGCGCGCCAGTGTTTTGGGATTGCCTGTATTTGGCGCAAAAAGTATCAAATAGGATTCTCAGCGATATCACTAATTACGGAGTACCCTTTGCAAAGATCAGTCCCACTTTCCCAGGTTGTGACAAGTGGCGCACTGCATGTGCCATACTTGTCGCAACGTGGGAGTTTTCCCTTTTTTTCGTAGATCCATTTATTAAAAACGTTTTATCTCTTAAACCGTGTGTCTAAATCTCGAATCGTTTTCACCGTTGGATTTCTCGCATCGAGATCCAAACTAGATCACATATTGATAAATTTTGATGGACTTTATTTCACGAAAAAAACAAATGAAAAAACTGAACCGGGGAGCATGTTTTTTCCTTTCCAATAGCAGTTTCCGAGACGCATGGCCGTGCCTCTCACGGAAGTAAAAAGAGTGCCTCTCACGGAAGGAAAAAAAAGGAAACATGTATTTTTTCCGTTTTCAAGAGACACGGCCGTGCCTCTCACGAATGCAAAATTTTGCCTCTCACGGAAGGAAAAAAATAGAAAACGTGTTTTTTTTGTTTTTGAGAAGCACGGCCGTGCCTCTCATGGATGCAAAACCGTGCCTTTCATGGAATGAAAACCATGCCTCTCATGAAAGAAAAAAAGGAAAAACAAAATGCAATTTTTTCGTTTACAAGCTCGCGTAGAAGCAAAATCATGCCTTTCACGGAAGCAAAAAAACGTGTTTTTTCGCGCAATTTTTTTTGTAATTTTTCAAAGCTGAAAGACCGATGAAAAAACAAAAAGCAAAAAAAAAAATTTAAAAGCCGAAAACGCGTGCGAAAAAATTCAGAGAAAGCGTCCAGAGGTTGACACGTGGCGGCGGCGGCTGATAGGGCGTCAAGTGGCGCACTCTCAGCCCACCCCAAATGATTGTTGGAAGGCCCCCTAAGGAGCGCTATTCAACTAGTTGCTCTCGATATTTTTTTAGGGGTAATGGGATTCCGCAAATAGGAGGATAGCCGCACACAAAAGGTTGTCTTTTTTTGAGGGGACAGAAAAAGTTGTTTGTAAGCCAAAAATGGGAGACAATTGTTTGACATTATCACTTCATCATTAGCAGCCCATATATGCCGCATATTACTAACCCAGTTAGCCCACATTGTTGCCGCAGCCTGTTTACGTAAGTGGCCCTGATTGGGGGGAAGAGTGAAGAAACACTAGGCGATCGATGGGCCAGCCGGCCAGCCCGAGGGGGCTCACGATTTTGTCATGCAACGTGACACTTGTCTAGAAAATAAGCACCTGAGTTTACAACCTGAGTAGGCTGTAGGCGCGTTCGCGATTTCCTGCCATTTCCCGGATTTGCAGTGCCCTCAAGCTGGAACCACTTATATCCTAGTACAAAACTAAAAAAGCTGGAACCAATTATCCTCTACAGCTCTACTCATCGATCCGGAACTAGATAAGTCGATATGCTCGCCGACAAAGCATCCCAAGACATCATCCCAGCCATAATTTACTAGCAGCAGAAAAAAAAATCATCATGTGTGACAGGTAACAGACTTACAGGTACGTGTAGCACATAAAGCCCGGACCAGACAGGTCAGGCCCGAGTCCAAAGTCCTTCAAACCGACCTGGCTCGCTGCCGCATGCGGGCAGGCTGGCCGGCCGCTCAGACCAGCTCACCGCATCCAAAGTCCCGAGCCCCCATGTGCGCGCCACAGGCCGCTGCTCCGTCGATCCGGGCCGTCCATCCCATTAAACTCCATCTTGACCTTTTCCCCGTCTCCCAGGTGGGCTCGAAAGCAAATAAAAAGCTCGGTGGGCACGTGCAGCGCCACCCCAAAAGGAGGGCACCGTTCTGTTCACTTAGCCCCCCGTTCTTTTCTTTTATTCTCAACAATACCCTCTTCTAGAGCCTTCTGCTACTCGTGGCTTATTTACGAAGAGGTCCTTCTGCGGTCCAGCGCGTGTGTGTGAGGTGTGTGTGCACTGACATTGCAGGGGATCCAAGCAAAGCCACGATCCTGCTTGAACGCCAAGGAAGAAGGAGGAGGCTTTGCGCGAAAGTGGGCGCCAAAACATGGCCATGCATGCATGCGGATCTTTCCATGTTTAGTCGGTACGTTAAGGTCTGCCTGCGTGTCGATCACCGGAGCCAGTATCAGCTGGTTGGTTATCTTTTCACGACCGACCCATTCATATGCTACTCATGACAGGCAGGGTGTTATGTAAGGGTTGGTTTTCCTTCTGTTGCCGCATGCATGGACATGATCGAATCAGAGACACATACAACGGCAAACAATGGCGACCTTGGTTAAACCTTGCACGACGAGACATGTTGTACTGGTGACCGAGAACAATTCTAGTTTGCAATCATTACGAGGAAGGCTAGTAATGAGGCGGGCGTGCACATGCCCATGTTGAAATCCAAGGGTGTTTGTTGGTACGTACTTGGTGTAAAATCCATGCGTCGTACGGTTCTACCCACTCAAGGAACAATTGAGTTGAGGACAATCAATTTGCACTTGATCTCTTCTGAAATGTCTAGATAACCATGAATGCGCACTTGCGATGTACGGCATGCCAACCTTTTACCTACTCCACATGCATGCATGAAGAGAAATTAAGATAACTTTGAATATGCACGTCATTAGTGTACTTGTTCACGAAATTATAATGATCATTCAGTTGCACCCCGTACTACGTTGTTGCTGTCTGTTGTTGAGCACCAATGGCGGCAACGCACCATGCATGCATTCATATGCACGGGCGGCAAAGGAAAGATACGTGGATGGATGATGGATGGTATGGAAGATGCATGTATCGACCAGTGTCCCCTCAGAAAGGAACAAAGTAAAGGGAGTTAATCAGGCCCTGATCTACCAACCTTAATGAACGTTAAGAGGAAATTTTCTCCCGGACAGCGACGTTGATGCATCATGTAATTAAGTACTATACGACCACAAGGATGCGTCTACGTAAAGTTAAAGCTACATGCATGTATCCACCTGTTGACATGGAAGTTGGTCGATTCCTATTCGGGCCCGGTTTACCTGCAGAATAATCGATCGCTTGTATAATAATAATGACAGCCTAATTCATTTTTATTATACTATGCTCCAGTGGCAAGTTAAGAGTGGAGATATGGCTAAGCCTGACACCTCAGGAACACCCGCAGCTTTTCTTTTCCTGACATGCAAAAGTGAGGAAAATGACGTTTCACTCATGCATGGTGCCGAATTTCCATTGAGTTCATTGCACTTCAGACTACTGGCGGGTCTTTTTCCACTCCAGATTACGAAAACTCGGTCGGTTTGCATGAACGGAGTCAGAGCATCTACGGCCGGGCGACTCAAACCTTGCTCAAATGTTTGGGCCGGCCGCTCGGTCACGTTTTTTCGACTCAGACCTCAAACGTTCGGGCTGACCGGCATTTTTTATATGTAGCTCAAATATAGGACGGATATGTAGTGGTCCGGGCATGTTCGGGCGCCTCCGCCTGACAAGGCTGGCCCACAACCGACCCTATGGATGCCTCGAAACCCTAGCTCACTCACTCTCCTCTCTTGCTCCGTTCGCTCATCTCCCCGCACCGATTCCGATCGGGCTAATTTTTTTAAATAATACATTTTTTATTAAATTACACAAATATTACGCCGAAAAAATAATTTTCAAAAATAATACACCGTCGGCCCGCTGCAGGCCGACTGGACCTAATCGGCCCACAGCAGGCCGATCGGCTTGCTGCTGGCCGACTGCTGGCCCGCCTGGCACGCGTCGGCCTTTGATTGGGCTGGCCACGTCGCGAGGGGGAGGGAGGGAGCTGTCGGCCTACCGCGGGCCGATCGGCCAGCTGCTGGCCGACAGGGTGCTGCCACCTCGCGCGCGGCTGGCCGGCTACTCCATGCGTCCTTATCCTCCCCTTCCTCCCTTCTTCTTCTCCCCTTCCTCCCTTCTTCTTCTGTTCTTTTCTGTTCTTACCTTCTCCTCTCTCTACACAAAAATGCCACCAATTTATACACCTAAATGAGCAAGTTTTTCGCGATTTTGGCACCGTGAATGGATTCAACTCAGTTAGGGCAGCCAAAAGAGGTCTCGATCTACTGATGGGGTAGCTCGTGGTGGTCGTGGTGAGCATTTTGGTGGAGGTAGTGGTGGTGAAGTTGGGGCAGTGTGGTGGTGGTGAAGTTGGGGCAGTGTGGTGGAGGTGAAGCTGTTGTTCGTCGTTCTTCGTTGGAGGCGGAGCACCGGCAGTTCGGTGGCCGCCGTTCGTCGTTCTTCGTTCGCACGCACGCTTCAAGGGTATATATATTTCAGCAAACATTTTATTTTTCGTAGGTGCTCCGGTAGTATTAGTTAATATGTTTCGATGTGAAATAAATTAGGTGTGCGATTATTGTTATTTGCCCCGGTAGTATACGTAAATATATTTAGATGTCAACTAATTAGTTGTGTAAAAATGTGTAGTTGCTCCGGTAATATTCCGTACTATATGTGGATGTCAAGTATTTAGGAGTGTCAGTATTTGTAGTAGTTCGGAAAAAAGGTCCGTAATATAGGCAGTCCAGTCAAATATATTAATCTATCAATATTTGTAGTTGCTACGGCAAATATTCGTAATATACTTGTAGGTGTGTGAATTGTATTAGTTGCTCCGTTAATATTCTGTAATATATAGCTAGGTAATATATAGACATGTCTAATATTTGTTAGTGGGGATATTAAGTTGTTGCTTAATACTTGTATTTCGTTGTTGAAAAAAAAAGGTGAGTCGAGATGTCTGATGTAGTGAAGTTCAGATTTTACTACGGTCCTGGTACTGTCCAAACAACCGAGATGGGAGCAGATCTGAGTGAATTTAGTCACATAGAGGTGCCAATGAGCGCACCACAAACATGGTCCGTCAGTCAGTTGAAAGAATGGATTGCGGCAAGTTTAGGTCTTGATACTGAAACACACACCGTCGGTGTTCATGCATTGTGGACACGGTCAAGTTCAATAATTTACTTTTATTTGAGGCCAATAGAGGGAGACTCCGATTGGGTGCGGTGGTTACAAGGTTGTGAACGAAGGGGATGCAATCCTGTTGCTTTAGTGCTTCCCGTCGTGAAGGAGGTCACTGCACATGAAGGCGAGGGTGGCTACGAAGGACAGAGCAGTCAGGTAGAAGGAGGAAATGCTTATGGTTATGAACAAGGACAAAGCAGTCAGGTAGAAGGAGGAAATGCTTATGGTTATGAACCAGGGCAGAGTAGTCAGGTAGAAGGAGGAAATGCCGATGGTGATTACAATGGTGAGGTGGACGCTGACGAGGTAGATGGGCACATGCAGAACCAGATGGAAGAAGAAGACACCGATGTTGAAAGGGGTCATGCCGATGATTCTGACGAGTCAGATGAAGAAGAAAATGCAGAGGAGGTCCCGAATCCTGCATGGTGGAATCATGACTTCACATCTGCAATGACCGTGAATGATGGACATGATTCAGCCTGGCAATATCACCAGAACAATATTGCGACGGGTGCTATGTATCCGAACAAGCAAGCCCTGAAGGATGCAATAATTAATTGGGCAATGTCCACGCAAAGGGTTTTCACAGCTCAGGTGTCCAGTCAGAAATTCTTGACAATGGTATGCAAGAACGCAGATTGTCCCGCCAGGGTGCACGGCTTTCTCCCTAAGTATGGCACAAGTTGGGTGATAAGTGACTTAGTTAATCACACTTGTCTTATTCCGTGCATCCCTCAAGATCATGCCAACCTTTCATCCACGCTTATTGCTCGATTGTTTTACGATGAGATAGTGCAGTGCAAAGCTATGGAAGTGAAGGCAATCCAAACAAAAGTCTTCGCCAGGTTCAAGTACAGAATTTCTTATGGCAAGGCTTGGAGGGCTAAGCATGCGGCGCTTGAGAGGAGATTTGGTTCTTATTTTGATGCATATGACTCTGTTGTCCGCCTCCTACACACCCTGCAACAGCGGAATCCAGGCACCTATATCGATATCCAAGACATGTTCATGCCAGAGTTCCCAACTGTGAGGGTGTTGCATCGTCTCTTCTTCTCTTTCGGTGTATGCATCGAAGCTTTCAAGCATTGCCGACCGGTGATATGTGTTGACGGTACTTTTCTCACAGGCAAGTACAAGGGTCAGATCCTGATAGCCATAGGTCAAGACGGCCAAAATCAAGTCGTCCCGCTGGCATTTGCTTTTGTGGAGTGTGAGAACATTGAAAGTTGGACATGGTTCTTCAGGCAGTTGAAAATATCAGTTGTGAAGGAGAAGCCCAATGTGTGCATCCTTCATGACAGGCATGTAGGTATACTCAGTGCGATAAGGACACTGACAAACCCAGGCCCTGAGGAACAAGTTCCATGGCAGAACTTGCAGAGCCGTTGGTGCATGCGCCATATGGGGGCTAATTTCTTCTCGCAGTTTAGAAATAAGAACCTGATGAATCTGTTCAAAAAACTCTGCAAGCAGAACCAGTTATGGAAGTACAATTTGATACGCGACAGACTTAATGTGTGCACGCAGAGACACGTGAGGGACAGGAAAGCTGCAAGAGATGCAGCGGTGAGGGCACATGTTGAAGCAGTAGCTGCACAGTTGGCAACAGGAACAGCGGCCGTGGAGGATGAGCCTGTTGGGCTATGTGATCTGCCAGGCTTTGACCCACCTGGTACTAGGAGAAGGCTCGGGAGGTCGATTAAAACCTTCGAGCAGTGGATAGAGCATGAGCCTCTGGAGAGGTGGTCTTTGCTACATGACACACATGGAGCAAGGTACGGTGTCATGACAACGAACCTCGCGGAAACATACAACTTTGTCCTTAGAGGAAACCGGGCATTGCCACTTACAGCCATCGTTGAGGGTATTTTCTATGGCACCGTCAAGTATTTCAGAGATAGACGTCAAAAAGCAGAGCAGCATATCTTGAACAACCCAAATACACGGTACTGTGAAAGAGTCACGAAGTACATGGACAACAAGATGCAAAAAGCTAGGTCACACACTGTAGTCGCCATCGGTAATCAAGAAAGAAGGTTTGAGGTCCGCTTAGCCAACAACAAATTCGGATGTGCAAATGAGTTGAGGACGCATGAGGTGAAAATTGGCAATGAAGCCTGGCCAACGTGTGAGTGCACATGCAATAAACCGAAATTGCTTCACCTACCTTGCTCACATGTACTTGCTGCTTGCGGGCAGCTTGGAATGGACGCAATATCGTTTGTGTCTCCATTTTTTCTGAAAGAGTCTGTCGTCAATACCTGGACAGGTGAGCTGATGGGTTTTCGATCAATGGGTAATTTCAACAGCATCAACCCCGCCGAAAGGCGTTACATTCCAAACCCAGAGCATATGCGTACAAGTAGAGGCAGACGGCAGTGTCAGCGGATCTGGAATGATATGGATGAATCTGAAGCAAGAGGTCCGACTAGGCAATGCATTCTATGCAATGAATTTGGCCATAGGGACACTAATTGTCCCACTTTCGTCACTGGGCGTGGACGAGGCACCCGGGGAAGAAGAGGAGGTAGAGGCAGTAGAGGAGTAAGGGTGAGAGGAAGAAGCTAAGCTAGCAGTAGTATGTTCTAAATTTGTATTAAGTGTGGTGTGGCACTATGTTCTGAATTTGTATTAAGTGTGGCACTATGTTCTGAATTTTTATTAAGTGTGGCACTATGTTCTGAATTTTTATTAAGTGTGGCACTATGTTTTGAATTTGTATTAAGTGTGGCACTATGTTCTGAATTTTTATTAAGTGTGACACTATGTTCTGAATTTGTATGCATGCGGCGCTTGAGAGGAGATTTGTATTAAGTGTGGCACTATGTTCTGAATTTTGTATGTGCAGGAATGTCGGGATTGTGGTTGCTGAATGGGGACATTGATAGGGGTCATCGTGCTGCGATATGGTATGAGCGCAAGCTTGAGCCTCTGGTCACTCGCACTCCTAAGGAAAACTGGATGATACACTCAGGATGGCTTCAGCGGTACGTGCTTTATTAATTTGCACACTGACATGCATATTAATGGGAGACACTAACTGAAATGTTCTCTGATGAAGGTTGAAATGGGCCGGCCTTTTACCTTTCGCGCGTCTGGTTGAGTCTATCCCGGGTGAGAAACGCCTCGCCATCGATGGGTCCTTGCTGAGCTGCTTAGTGGACCGTTGGAGGCCAGAGACCCACACGTTTCACTTCAGATGGGGAGAGATGGCTCCTACTCTGGAGGATGTCACTTTTGCTCGGACTACCGTTGGCAGGTCATGCCGTAGGACCGTTGGACGCACCGGCTGGTTGGGAGCGAGCTCTTACACAACGTTTTCATGGTGTTTTTCCGGATGCTCCGGATACGGTATGGGAGCATCACGGACCTAAGTATGAGTGGTTGCTAAATTTCCGGGTAATTTCCCCTACCTATTATCTTCAAGTTATCATGCATACAGTTTTACAGAAAATAATTGCGGCTTACAAAAACTTTCTCTTCGCTTAATGCATATCCAGAACTTCCGGGCGCCGTTGACTGCGGAACAGATCACTCGGAGCCTGGAGGCATACTTAATGTGGCTTTTCGGCAAGGTGATGTTCACGGAGAACCATGTCACCACTATTAGCGCGCTCTACATCCCTATGGCACTCGAGATAGCGAGCGCTCAGACGGCGGATCAGATCAGACAGAGGAGTTGGGGTTCGGCGGTCTTAGCGGCTACATACCGAGGTATGTGCAACGGTTGCCAGCTTACATCGAGAAAGCCAGCCCTTCTTGGATGCCCTCTATTCCTACAGCTGTGGTCGTGGGAGAGGTTCTCTATAGGGCGACCAGATGTACGTGTTCATGAGCCTATAGACGCCAGGTTTGATGTTGACGGCATCGACATGCCTACTTTCGGTCTGTGTTGGACACGTCGCGAGGTATGCACCGTGTTGTAGTTTAATGCAACTTTTTTCTGCACAAGAGATAGTTCGATGCTAGTGCCTACTAACTTTTCTTCTCTGCAGAGACGCTTTGCTAGTGATCAGACCAGGAAGGCATACACAGCATTGAACAAGCAGTCCGATGCGTACACCGGGGTCATCTGGCAGCCCTACACGGAAGCAGCCATACAAGCGAGATACCCTGGTGGTATGTCTGTGCTATGCACAAGGGACCGAGATTACTGGATGACAAAATCTAAGATCATCTTTGATGTCTTCGTCGAGGAGATGGCACAACAGAGGGTTATGAGGCAATTTGGTCTTCTGCAGTTGGAGCTACCTCCCCCTATAGAGAACCCGGTGCCAGCACACATCCACAGGTATTAACCAATTTTTCAATGTTGCATTATCTTTCATAGTACTCCATTCGAAGCTTTAGGTAATTGTTGAACACACACCACAATTTTAGGACGTCAAGGAAGGGCATGACCAGGACAACTGCTGACTGGCTAGTTAGACTAGAGTCGTATGTTATAGAATGGGAGACAGCAAACACAAATCTATGGCACGAGAATCACAATTTTGATCTCGATGAATTCAATCTCTATTTGCGACGCTACATGACCGGAACACGGTTATGCATCGTTGAGTACTCCCACCCAGAGGAGATACCGGATCCTACTCCGTCGGATATGTACCCGAGCTATGATACTTCGGGCTCTAGGCAGTACGCGGTAAGATATATTTTCTTTACGTAATGTTGTCACATACTTTGACGTGCAAGAGACAGACATTATTAATCGTCATGGAAATTTGCAGGCTACCTTGACACGCGAACTCTACGACGACGTGACCACCTTTGGACGATCACTATCGTCTAGACCTCTTCTTCAGCATCGTCCAGTGCTACATCCCTTCTTCGAAAGAATTCAGAATAAGATAACGACTGTGTACGAGGCTATCACGTGCACCCGGAGAACCGATGTTGTTCAGCACCAGCAGGAGCAGCCGCGTCACTCCATGCACCGACATCAACCACGTCCACGTCTAGCACATCAGCCGACAACCAGGCCACCCCGTCCTGACCAACCTGGCAGTTCTACGTGGCACCCGCAGCACTATGGTCCCACGTCGAGCTTCGTGTTTTCTCCACAGCCACAGCAGCACGGTCCCTCGTCCAGTTTCGTGTTTGAGCCAGAGCAGCCGTCACAGCCAGCAGGTATGTGTCTTCATATTTATTGTTTTCAATATTAATTGACGCGACCTCATTCTTGATGATGAAACGTTCCATCGCGTAGGAGCCTACGGATATCAGGCGTCTATGTCGGCATCACATGATACGTGGGGGAGTGATCAACATCCCGAGGAGAACATACAGGCTCAGATGTCGCAGCACACCCAGTGGATGAACATGTTTTCGACTCCTCCACCAGGCCCCACACAGGATACACAACATGACCAGGGAGAGTCTGAGATTCCTACTCGTCACATTAGGGCACCCGACAGGTTGGGATGGTCGCCGCTTCCAGATCCGCCTCCCCGCCAGGCCAGACGTCGTCACTGACGCTTCTATCTATCAGTAGAGACATTACCATCTATTTCTGTGTGAGACTTATGTCTATTCTATGTATGAGACAAATGACTATGTACTATGTATGAGACATATGCCTACTCTATTTTAGTACTCTGTTATCCGAACTACAAGATCATATTTAGATAGAACATAATACTCATACAACGAGACATTACAAACAACTAGATAGAACTACATCTAAATTAAATGGTACGTAACTGAACTCACAACATACAGCATAAAAACTACATGAAGTCATCATCGTCATCCTCGATCGATGCAGAACTCTTGCCCTTCGACGATGAAGAACTCTTGCCCTTCGACGATGCAGAAACCTTGCCCTTCGATGATGAAGAACTCTTGCCCTTCGACGATGCAGAACCCGGAAGCGGCGGCATGAAGATATCATCTTCGTCCTCGCTCTCCTCAGTCCATAAACATGGATTATTTGCTGCAATCCTTCTGAAAGTTTCACTCTTCGGCACCACTACCTTCTTCCACCTGTCATGCAACCTAAGAAGTTCTTTACGACCTCCTCATAGGTCCTTTCAGGCCACCCAGACTTACATAATTGGTGAGCCAACTCATTCATTATGGTGTCACTACCGGTGAGTTCGTCCCATGGAACTATCCTATTATCCATCCTAAAATCGGTAGCTAGCCTTAGAAGAGTCCTGCTCATCCCAGGGTGAAAACTACGATCGAAAGGATAATGGGACATCTCAACTAAACTACACTTGAATGCTTATCCACCTCCGTCTGAAGGGGGTTTTATAGGTAGAGAGGAGAAAATGGCGGGAAAGAACGACTGCGGTATGGCGGGAAAGGGTTGGTGGGAAACGGGTGGCGGGAAACGGATGGCGGGAAACGGGTGGTGGGAAATAGTTGGCGCGAACATATGGCGGGAAAGGGTTGTGCGGAATACGTCATAGTTTAAAAAAAACCAGGGATCGTTCGGAAAAAAAATGGTGGCATGCACCAGTCGGCCCACAGCAGGCCAATTAGTCCTTGTCGGCCCACTGCAGGCCTATCGGCCAACTGCAGGCCGACTGGACCCTGTCGGCCAACTACAGGCCGACTGGGCTTGATCTAGTGGCCGACAGCCCAATCGGCCAGCAGCAAGCAGATGGGCCACCAGTCGGCCTGCTGTGGGCTGACTAGGCTCAGTCGGCCTGCAGCGGGCCGACGGTGTATTATTTTTGAAAATTATTTTTTCAGCGTAATATTTCTGTAATTTAATAAAAAAATGTATTATTAAAAAAAAATTAGCTATATTGGCGGCCCGTATTTTTTTATATGAACCAGGCTAACCCCCTTTCCATTGCATAGAACGAAAATACAACAGTCTTATAGAGAATTCAGGAAACGGGAAAAGGAGGGAAAGCGAGTTCAACACACTGCTGGAAGACCCACTGCATTCGCCGAAACGAATGCTATGGGATGAAAACCTAGCAGCACCAAAATAAACTACCCCTTATTACAGACTGAAATCAGCCAAAGTTTGAAGACCCCGAAACAAGTCAACGCAAGGCAGGCCGGCACCAAGGTCAGGCTAGGGTGACCAAAAGAAACTCTACGCGCTACGCCACAGCACAGTAACGCAGCTTCTTACTGTCATCCAATCTTCGAAAACGCATCACAGATCCTCATCAATGCCATTGTTCCGACGCGGGTCATCTCTGCTCCGCGCGTGAAGTTTCTTCAACATCGTCTTCTTTTTGCAGACCTGCCCAATATAGAAGAAGAAGAGAACAAGCCGTAAACACAATCTCAAACGAAGTTTTAATCAACTTTTTCTCAAAGGTCGCACGATTACGCGATAACCATATCACCCAAGTGACAGCGCCGAAGGCAAAACAGTATACAATTTTTCCCATCGGGGCAAGGAGTGACACCTAGGCATAGTATTGCCAGTGATTCTGGTGGCCCGAATTAGATTTGGGATTCGCTAGGTACCAATTTGGCAGTTTGGATGCGCACCGAATCATCTATGCTAAGATGGGTCCAATACAAGAGCGAAGTTGCTCTCACAAGCGCAGCCCTACGCAATATAAACCTCCGTAGCTCCATTTCGGTTGAATTGACCTCTCACGATACAAACCTCCCTGGTCCAATTTTGATCGAATTGGTCAATTTCCATCTCCACTCGTGCAAAGCCTCGTAGCTTAGCAAAAACCACACCTTCCGAAGAGCAGGAGCCTCCGCAATAAGTGGACCAGTGATGCCTGGACACGGTCACCAAGGAAAGTCCTCACCACCCTGCCTCAATGAAATATTAATGATACATTAATCTGCAACAGATAATTGCTTCTCTACTACCTCCGTCCTGGTTTATTGGTCCCCTTAGTATTTTGTGCCAAATTTTGATCATGAATTTAATTAAAAAAATGTTAATGCATACTCCCTCCATCCATATATATAGGGCCTAATGCATTTTTCGTGGCTAACTTTGACCACATGCTAGAGCAATAATATATGACATGCAAATTACACAAAGCATACCATCAAATCCATACGTGGAAGGAGCTTCCAGTGACATGATTTTCACATTATACATCTCATATATTACTAATGTTATCAATAGTCAAAGGATGTCTTCAAAACACATTAGGCCCTATATATATGGATGGAGGGAGTATCACAAAAAAAATAGTATCATTGGAAACTATGTTTAAATACTAATACAATGATATAATTTTTTATGACATGCATTAACATTTTGTCAGTTAAATCAATGGTTAAATTTTGGCACAAAATACGAAGAGGACCAATACACCAAGATGGAGGTAGTAGTAGTATGTGAGTTGGTCACCATGCATGAGTATAGGGAATGCATATATACATGTTCTACACCTATACATAAAAGGTAGTACAAGTTTCTAGGATTTAAAAAAAATCCTTTAGTGCCTTCTAAATGTTAATGCATGTCATAAAAAATTATATCATCAGAGGGCATGTGGAGATGTGTCTCCGTCAAATCTCGCAAGATTCAGTCGGCGTTGGTCTTCGGTGGAACTATTTGAATCTAGTCTTCATTCTTATTCGGTCTTGTCTTTATAGGTTGAAAGTGCATCTAATCCATTTGGTGGATGTTGGCAATTAATGTCAATATATCTCAAGGAACTAATGCATACTGCAAGTTTATTTTAGGAAAGATCCTTATGGGTGCGACAAATGAATGGAAGGTTACGCCCACAAAATTACATGAAGACAAACGTTGTCAAGCCAAAGGATTCTCCATTTTCATTTTAGTGATACAAGATCACAATGATCAAGCAAAAGGATTCTCCATTTTCATTTTAGTGATACAAGGTCACAATGAGTCCATAGGCATGTTGATACTATCAAAATGGGATGAGGATGTTGTGATTAGTTTCTTTATCCATGTACTTATAAAGATTAAACTCCAAAGCCCTCAAAATCCTTCAAAGTTCCTCCACCATATCTATCCAACTTTCATACTTCGGAGTTGCCAAACTTTTCCAGACGGAACCGCCGAGCAGTACACCAGATATAGCCATTGCAAAGCACCTTTCCATTTGGAGTTGTCAATCTTTTCATTCCAAAACAATGATGCTCTTGGTAAGCCTTCTGTTGCCTCCTACTAAAGTGTCCCCTTCAGAGCCTCCGAGTAATCCTTGGTTGGACCTTCTGATTCGTTTGAAAGTTGCATCTTTTATTCACGTCATAGCTTCCGAGCTGATCACTCTGGATGGTAGTCAGAGTCATGATTTGACTCCTAGAATCCCACTATTTCACGGCCCTACGGAAGCATCACTACTAAGGAAAAGCCTAGCAGTAGCGCGGGTATTTGGTGTATCAGTAGCGCGGGGTCCCGCGCTACTGATACGGTGCTACAGCTAACATGTATCAGTAGCACGTGTTGCCCCATGCTACTGAAGGAAATATGCCCTAGAGGAAATAATAAAGTTATTATTTATTTCCTCATATCATGATAAATGTTTATTGTTCATGCTAGAATTGTATTAACCGGAAACATAATACATGTGTGAATACATAGACAAACATAGTGTCACTAGTATGCCTCTACTTGACTAGCTCGTTAATCAAAGATGGTTGAGTTTCCTAGCCATAGACATGAGTTGTCATTTGATTAACGGGATCACATCATTAGGAGAATGATGTGATTGACTTGACCCATTCCGTTAGCTTAGCACTTGATCGTTTAGTTTACTGCTATTAGTTTCTTCATGACTTATACATGTTCCTATGACTATGAGATTATGCAACTCCCGATTACCGAAGGAACACTTTGTGTGCTACCAAACGCCACAATGGAACTGGGTGATTATAAAGGTGCTCTACAGGTGTCTCTGATGGTACATGTTGAGTTGGCATAGATCGAGATTAGGATTTGTCACTCCGATTGTCGGAGAGGTATCTCTAGGCCCTCTCGGTAATGCACATCACAATAAGCCTTGCAAGCAATGTGACTAATAAGTTAGTTGCGAGATGATGCATTACGGAACGAGTAAAGAGACTTGCCGGTAACGAGATTGAGCTAGGTATTGAGATACCGACGATCGAATCTCAGGCAAGTAACACACCGATGACAAAGGTAACAACGTATGTTGTTATGCGGTTTGAACGATAAAGATCTTCGTAGAATATGTAGGAACCAATATGAGCATCCAGGTTCCGTTGTTGGTTATTGACCGGTAACGTGTCTCGGTCATGTCTACATAGTTCTCGAACCCGTAGGGTCCGCACGCTTAAAGTTCTATGACGATCGGTATTATGAGTTTATATGTTTTGATGTACCGAAGGTAGTTCGGAGTCCCGGATATGATCACAGACATGACGAGGAGTCTAGAAATGGTCGAGACATAAAGATTGATATATTGGAAGCCTACATTTGGACATCAGAAGAGTTCCGGGTGAAATCGGGATTTTACCGGAGTGCAGGAGGGGTTACCGGAACCCCCCAGGGGTTAATGGGCCTTGTTGGGCCCTAGTGGAGAGAGAGAGAGGGGCCGGCCAGGGCAGGCCGCGCGCCCCCTCCCCCTCTGGTCTGAATTGGACTAGGAGGGGGGCCCCCCTTTCCTTCTCCTTCTCCCCCTTCCTTTCCCCCTCCTAGTAGGAGTAGGAAAGAGGGGAGTCCTACTCCTACTAGGAGGAGGACTCCTCCTCCCGGCACGCCCTAGAGGGTCGGCCGGCCTCCCCCCTTGCTCCTTTATATACGGGGGCAGGGGGCACCATAGAACACACAAGTTGATCATTGATCTCTTCCAGACGTGTGTGGTGCCCCCCTCCACCATAATCCACCTCGGTCATATCGTAGCGGTGCTTAGGCGAAGCCCTGCGATGGTAGCTTCATCAACATCGTCACCGCGCCGTCGTGTTGACGAAACTCTCCCTCGAGCTCTACTGGATCGTGAGTTCGCAGGACGTCACTGAGCTGAACGTGTGCTGAACGCGGAGGTGTTGTACGTTCGGTACTGAGGATCGGTCGATCGTGAAGACGTACGACTACATCAACTGCGTTGTCATAACGCTTCCGCTTAACGGTCTACGAGGGTATGTGGACGACACTCTCCCTTCTCGTTGCTATGCATCACCATGATCTTGCGTGTGCGTAGGAATTTTTTTGAAATTACTACGTTTCCCAACAGCTACTGCTATACATGGCTAGCAGCAGCGAGCTTTAGTTCAATGCGCTACTGCTAATAACTGTAGCACTTTTAACTTGGGCGCGCTACTAGTAAGAGCGCGCTACTGCTAACTTTATTCCCCTCGCTACTGTTAGTTTTATTAGTTTTTGTTCTTTTTCTGCATATTTGTTTTGTATTTGAACATGCTTTATACAATAATCTTTAGCATATCATACACATACAAATGTAATCATAGCATCAAATCATGTCATCATCATCCAACACAAAGTGGTCTCTCGTCATCATCTCGAAAATAGCGATACAAGTCTCAATTACTTGCAACTACATCGTCATCCATCTAAACAATGATATACATGAGAAGAGCTATCATTATGAGTGAGAGCGGAACTATGCAGTACATGAGTTCGTACCCCTCTCTCGCATTAGCGTGAACCTAAACTAACTACTGGCTGTCGCTCGGAAACCGGAAACCGGTACACCTGGGCCTGACACTCCGGCCACTCGTCGTATACTCCTGGCGTTGCACTTCTTCGTCATCGATGATCTATGCACCTGCATCGTCACATGAGTCGATGATATGCAACATACATAGTTGAGCAACATAAAGAGACAGACTTGGCAAAAATAAAAGTAACATATCATAAGCATAAATAACAAAGTTCATCGTACCCAAAATGCCCTAACCAGAGTGTTCTTCGCTAGTTGAGGAGGATGGTTTAATTACATCACAAATAAACTTTCGTCGTGCATAACTCAAAGTTTCGTCATTTAGAAAGTATGGACTAAACGGACACATTGTCAATCACTCCAACATGTCGTTCCATCCATCCAAGTCAGGGAGATAGTCCCCGAGCTTAGTGAAAGGCTTCAGGTCGAGACGCTGAGCGGCTACGCATGTTCGGATGTCTTTCCATGACATTTGCCCTTCCTCGTAGAACATACCTGTTTTGTCGAGGACCTCCTTCACGATGACTTGGGCAAGTTCACGCTGGATGTGATAGAACTCACCTCGAAGTCGATGATCCGGGATATCTCCTACGTTCTTTGTGAAGGACATATGCCCTAGAGGCAATAATAAAGTTATTATTTATTTCCTTATTTCATGATAAATGTTTATTATTCATGCTTGAATTGTATTAACCGGAAACTTGATACATGTGTGAATACATAGACAAAAAGAATGTCACTAGTATGCCTCTACTTGACTAGCTCGTTGAATCAAAGATGGTTAAGTTTCCTAGCCATAGACATGAGTTGTCATTTGATTAACGGGATCACATCATTAGAGAATGATGTGATTGACTTGACCCATTCCGTTAGCTTAGCACTTGATCGTTTAGTTTACTGCTATTGCTTTCTTCATGACTTATACATGTTCCTATGACTATGAGATTATGCAACTCCCGATTACCAGAGGAACACTTTGTGTGCTACCAAACATCACAACGTAACTGGGTGATTATAAAGGTGCTCTACAGGTGTCTCCGATGGTACTTGTTGAGTTGGCATAGATCGAGATTAGGATTTGTCACTCCGATTGTCGGAGAGGTATCTCTAGGCCCTCTCGGTAATGCACATCACAATAAGCCTTGCAAGCAATGTGACTAATAAGTTAGTTGCGGGATGATGCATTACGGAACGAGTAAAGAGACTTGCCGATAACGAGATTGATCTAGGTATTGAGATATCGACGATCGAATCTCGGGCAAGTTACATACCGATGACAAAGGGAACAACGTATGTTGTTATGCGGTTTGACCGATAAAGGTCTTGGTAGAATATGTAGGAACCAATATGAGCATCCAGGTTCCTCTGTTGGTTATTGACCGGTAACGTGTCTCGGTCATGTCTACATAGTTCTCGAACCCGTAGGGTCCGCACGCTTAAAGTTCTATGACAATCGGTATTATGAGTTTATATGTTTTTATGTACCAAAGGTAGTTCAGAGTCCCGGATATGATCACAGACATGACGAGGAGTCTCGAAATGGTCGAGACATAAAGATTGATATATTGGAAGCCTACATTTGGACATCGAAAGAGTACCGGGTGAAATTGGGATTTTACCGGAGTGCCGGAGGGGTTACCGGAACCCCCCGGGGGTTAATGGGCCTTGTTGGGCCCTAGTGGAGAGAGAGAGGGGCCGGCCTGGGCAGGCCGCGTGCCCCTCCCCCTCTGGTCTGAATTGGACTAGGAAGGGGGGGGGGGGGGCTCCCCCCTTTCCTTCTCCTTCTCCCCCTTCCTTTCCCCCTCCTAGTAGGAGTAGGAAAGAGGGGAGTCCTACTCCTACTAGGAGGAGGACTCATACTCCTGGCGCACCCCACATGGCCAGCCGGCCTCCTCCTTACTCCTTTATATACAGGGGCAGGGGGCACCCTAGAACACACAAGTTGATCATTGATGTCTTCCAGCCGTGTGCGGTGCCCCCCTCCACCATAATCCACCTCGGTCATATCGTAGCGGTGCTTAGGCGAAGCCCTGCGACGGTAGCTTCATCAACATCGTCACCACGCTGTCGTGCTGATGAATCTCCCTCAAGCTCGGGTAGGGGGTCTCGAACTGTGCGTCTAAGGCGGATGGTAACAGGAGGCGCGGGACACAATGTTTACCCAGGTTCGGGCCCTCTCGATGAAGGTAATACCCTACTTCCTGCTTGATTGATTTTGATGATATGAGTATTACAAGAGTTGATCTACCATGAGATCGTAGAGGCTAAACCCTAGAAGTTAGCCTATGATTATGATTGTTCTTGTCCTACGGACTAAACCCTCCGGTTTATATAGACACCGGAGGGGGCTAGCGTTACACAGAGTCGGTTACAAGGGAGGAGATCTACATATCCGAATTGCCAAGCTTGCCTTCCACGCAAAGGAGAGTCCCATCCGAACACGAGACGAAGTCTTCAATCTTGTATCTTCATAGTCCAACAGTCCGGCCAAAGTATATAGTCCGGCTGTCCGAGGACCCCCTAATCCAGGACTACCTCAGTAGCCCCCGAACCAGGCTTCAATGACGATGAGTCCGGCGCGCAGATTGTCTCCGGCATTGCAAGGCGGGTTCTTCTCCATATTCTGAGTACCTGTCGAGTAGTGTTCAGCTTCCCATGAATGTTGCACTCCTCGGCTTCTGCGCCTAATAATGGCTATCCTCCACGTGTCGAGCGAATGCGAGAAGTCGGGGCGTTTTTACACTTGCCACCCTAACCATGTAAGTAAATCGTCTATTTAAAGAGACGGGGATCCTCAGATCCAGATCACACCATCCTCCCACAGCGAGTATCCATCGGAGCGCACCCGGAAAAGTCCATCCCATCATGGCCGGCCATTGCAGCTCCTCCTCTCGCTCCCGTAGCGCTAAGCCAAGCAATTGGAAGAAGTGTTCCGTCCCTCACAGCCAATTAGTAGAGTTACAAACCCAGGGGTTTCTCCCTCCAGCGTATATGGTCCCCGTTCGAGCCGGACTTGCCACTTACAATGGCGGGGAGCAAGCGGAGAGCTTTCCCAACCCATCCATGGGGGAGTGAGTATGCCTTGTCCCTTACTTATTAAGGGGGCTTGGATTTCCAATCCATCCGTTCCTCCGCGGGCTCCTGGAGTTCTACGGCCTCCAGCTGCATAATTTCACTCCCGCCTCCATATTACACATCGCTGGCTAGGTCGCCCTTTGCGAGCTGTTTTTGGGCTGCGAAGCTCATTTCGAGCTATGGAAGAGGCTATTTTGCCTCGTACCCCGTACACAGGAGGGGTCAATATATCAAGTGGGCGGAGCCGAGATATGGCGCATCGCCGGGACCGGATACCTGTCCGATACTCCAAAGAAGACATCCGAAGACTGGCCTTCGGAGTGGTTTTATATGGAGGACGTCCCCCTTCCGGACCCTATTCGGATGGGCCTTCCTGAGTTCGACAACGCCCCTTTGAGGAAACGCCGCAGCTGGCGCCCTCGGAGCCCCTAGGAGGAATATAACAGAGAAGTCCTTTACGTGATGGGCCGGATAAAAACACTGGCCAAATCAGGATTGACAATAATCGAGGTTATGTCAATATGTATAATGCGGGGGGTGCAGCCACTTCAATATTGGGGACAACCCATGTGGCACTTCAATGGAGAAGATGATGCTACCCGCTGCGGTCGTAAGGTACTGGACTCCGTCGCTGCTCTAGCGAAAATACTGTCCGATTTATATAAAGGAGAGGAAGAGGAGTTCACCCGCATTAAGCCACGGGATGGATTTTCCATGTACAACCCTCCGAACTGGGTGAGCTGCTACTTTTTACTCCGAACCTTCCCGCATTCTTCATCATAAATTTTTTCCTTGCTATTTCATAGAAGGAACTGCGAAAAGCTGTGAGGGAGGTCCACAGCCCGTCTCCACAACCTGAGGACCCTGACCGGGCCCTCGACCCCGGACTTGAAGAAGATCCGGACACATTTGTGGAGCTCATCGACAGGACGTTCTATCAATTAAGCTGCGACGGTGCCTTGGTGGCCATCATAGCCGATTATCCTGGACTGCTCCCTGCATCGCATGTAAGTAAAACCAGAGTTCTAACTTCCGCAAAGGATCCCTTTTTTGCACTTCACCTACCGCACACATATGGTGTCTTACAGGGAAGGTCCTCGGGACGCCATGCCGAACCCGCAGTGACTCACCAACAAGGGGCACCGAAACTGGGTAGGCTTAATAGGAAGGCGGTCAGGACTGAGACGCCGTCGCAGAGGTATGAAAAAGAACCCCGCTCCGTGGTTGTCGTCTTTTAAAATATAATAACGTCCATGGTTCCTGGCAGGAAAAACGCTCGCCGGACCATATCCAGAGAGCCTGCCGGCCACGCCTCCACCAGCCGAGCTACAGAGCCGGACTTAGAGGCAGACGCTAATGTGGGGCCAACACCAGATGTTCCGCCTACAGAGGATGCGGATAGGCTGTCCGCTACGAATTCCGAAGTGGAGAGTGCCATGAATCACAGGCGTCGCCGGGCCGTACTCCGCGACGCTTGTTTCTCTCAAGAGGCGTTCGATGCCTTCAACTCAGGAGACGCGTACATCCGAGCTGCTCAAAATGGTCTTGCCAGGGCCACGGACCAGTATGTAAAGGATATACGGGTAAGAAAATCTAATAATTATGTATATCAGTAGCCCCTGAGACTTGAAACAGTTGGCACAATTGATTTAAGGATCGTTGTTTGCGTAGGTTCTTACAGAGAAGAATACCCAGTTATCTCAAGAGCTGGAGGAGTGCAAAGCCCAGCTACGGGCCGCGGTTGCCGCAATGAAGGAGTCCGAGAAGGCCCCATCTGGTAACACTTGTTTCTATCTAAAAGAATGACATGTACCAGTTAGTATTCGGCATGCATGCAAATCTAACAATAGATTCTGCAGATGACCCCGGAGTGAATCCGTGGTTCGTGCGAGGGGATGAGCAACATGCTCAATGACAGCTAAAGGCTGGCGAGCGCGTGCTTACGTAGGTTAGGCGGGAGAAAAACGATCTCCAAGATGCCAATAGTCGGCTGGGCGTTGAACTAAAAGATGTTCGGGCCCAGCTTGCTGACTCCGTAAAGGAGAATTTGAGGCTTTGACGCGGCATTTTTAGTAAGTGCTTGAACGAACTTTTATAGAGTTCGGCGAAGAAACCGGCTAACAGAGTTATATCTGTAGGTATGCTGACGGGTCGTCCCGCGGAGGAGATGCCCGGGTCTACGGGTGATCTTCTGCCAGAGCTTTCACAACTGCACGAACAAGTACGGCAGGTGATGCAGGGCATTGCCCAAGCCTTGTGGCCATCCGCCTCCCTGCCAGGAGGCATGGGGGAGCTCGTAGAGATGCTCAGAGGAGCGCGGTGGCGCTTCCGGTTATGGAAGATATCAGCCTGCCGACAAGGTGCAAGGGAAGCCTAGGCCATGGTGAAGACGCGATATACCAAGGCTGACCCGAACCACATGGCCGAGGTCAGGCCTGTGGGGTCTGATGGGAAAGAGATCCCCGTCAGTTTGCTGTATGACCAAGTGAAATTAGCCGCAAAGTATTCCCAACAGGATTGTAGGCTAGACAGCCTATTGGATGGTATAGAAGAAGAATTTAGTCGGTCTAAGTGACTGTTTACTTCAAGTGACATATATTGTCCCTAGCCGGATTGTAAATCATTTGTCATGGCGAACCTTTTCGCTTCGACCTCTGGACCCGACAGTCTGGAGTGTATCCGAATACCTGCTCAGTTATGTAAAAACCGGGGTACGCGTGGAAACCAGGCGTAGGGGTCATAATTGCTTGAACAGACAAGTACCCAACTAGCTATGTTATATTACATGGATAGTAAGAAACATCTTCCAGGGAGAATAGTTCTGTTAAGGGTTCCTTTCCTTGGGTACGCATGCATTAATGTGCATGTCCGGACTGCGAAAAGAGATGCAGGATATAAACATCTGGGGGCGTGTATTACAATAAATAAAAGTCATCTTTTGTTCACCGACCGAATATTCCCTTAAGAACGCTAGCTTTCGGCTTCACCCAGTCTGAGGTACACATCCGACTGACTCGGCAGTAACAATCACAGAGGTGCTCCCCTTATGCCCTAGCCGAATTAACGGGAACATAGGGCATAAACACAAGAGCCAGGCAACCCAGCTTGGCCAAAACTTAAGTCACATCGATGCATATAATGGCGAAGAAAAGGTACATGTGGAAGAGTAACACATGTGCGGGGAGCATAGAGCCCGGAACAGAGTTATATTAAGCTTCTATAGAAGAAGCCCCCAGATATAATGAGCATGTCTAGCGCGTCAAGATTGTGTAGTCAAGACACATTTTTAACCTTTTAAGGTTGTCAAGAAAAAAGGGAAGAAAGAAAGAAAAGACAGTTAACGGATATATATATAAAAAATTGACGGAGGTAAGGAGACGAACACAGAGTCCGGCACTAGGCGTAGAACTTTCGGAGTCTGGCTGCGTTCCATGGGTTTGGCTCGAGTCGATTGTCCGATGCATCCCGCAGACGGTACGCTCCCCCGGTCAGAACTTTGTCAATAATGAAGGGACCTTCCCATTTGGGCTTGAGTTTGTTCTTTTTCTTCTCCGGTAGGCATAGAACGAGTTCGCCAACATTATACGTTTTGGCCCGTACTTCTCTGCTTTGATACCGTCGAGCCTGTTGCTAATAGAATGCGGAGCGGGCTTTTGCCACATCACGCTCCTCCTCCAGGGCGTCCAAACTGTCCTGCCGATCAAGCTCGGCCTCTTTCTCTTCGTACATGTGCACTCGAGGTGAGTCATGAATTATGTCGCAGGGCAGTACCGCCTCTGCGCCGTACACCATAAAAATGGTGTGTATCCGGTAGTGCGATTCGGCGTGGTCCGCAGCCCCCATAGTACGGAGTCGAGCTCCTCGACCCAGTGCATATCTGATTCCTTCAAGGATCGCACTAATCTAGGTTTAATGCCCCTCATAATGAGACCATTTGCCCGTTCGACCTGACCGTTTGTTTGGGGGTGATAGACGGAGGCATAATCGAGCTTAATGCCCATGTTGCCGCACCAAGTTTTTACCTCGTTGGTCGTAAAGTTGGAGCCGTTATCGGTGATGATGCTGTGGGGGACGCCGTAACGGTGTACAACCCCGGATATGAAGTCTATCACTGGTCCAGACTCGGCCGTTTTAACTGGTTTGGCTTCTATCCATTTGGTGAATTTATCCACCATGACCAATAGGTATTTTTTCTTGTGGCTTCCCCCTTTAAGGGGTCCGACCATATCAAGCCCCCAGACCGCAAAGGGCCAAGTAATGGGGATTGTTTGAAGAGCGGTAGGCGGCATATGGCTTTGGTTTGCAAAAAGCTGGCAACCAACGCAACGTTGAACGAGGTCCTGTGCGTCTGCTCGGGCCGTCGGCCAGTAAAAACCTGTACGGAAGGCCTTGCTTACAAGGGCCCGAGCTGCGGCATGATGGCCGCCAAGTCCAGCATGAATTCCTGCCAAAAGTTGCCGTCCTTCCTCTTCGGAGATGCACCTTTGAAGTACTGTGGTAGCGCTTTTCTTATAAAGCTCTCCCTCGTGGACCTTGTAGGCTTTAGACCGCCACACAATGCAACGTGCCTCGTTTGGGTCCTCAGGGAGTTCTTGCCTAGTTAGATAGGCCAAGAAGGGTTCTGTCCACGGGGCGATGATAGCCATAATCACGTGGTCTGAAGGCGTTATTTCGGTGGCAGAGCCTCCGATTATGTCAGAGTGTTCGGTATCTTGTGTTGTGGCCAGGTCCAGACTGTTGTTGCCGGTCTCTCCTTCCCATACCACGGATGGTTAAACAGCCTTTCCAAGAAGATATTAGGTGGGACAGGATCCGATGCGGGCGAGGATATCCGCCGCTTGATTGTTTTCCCGGACCACATGGTGGAATTCAAGCCCCTCGAACCGAGCTGACATTTTAAGGACGGTGTTGCGGTAAGCCGCCATTTTTGGGTCCTTGGCGTCAAAGGCTCCATTTATTTGAGATATTGAGGGGTTCGAATCCCCGCACACCTCTAGGCGTTGAATGCCCATGGAGACTGCCATCTGGAGACCATGCAACAGGGCCTCATATTCTGCTGCATTGTTGGAGTCTGTGTATAATATTTGGAGTACGTACTGGACTATATCTCCAGTGGGGGATGTCAGGACGACGCCTGCCCCCAGACCAGCCAGCATCTTTGAACCCTCAAAGTGCATGATCCAATTGGAGGACGCGCCGTACTCTTTAGGGAGTTCGGCTTCTGTCCATTCGGCGACGAAATCAGCCAGTACTTGTGACTTAATGGCTCGCCGTGGTTTGTATGTTATGTCAAACGGGAGGAGCTCAATAGCCCATTTAGCAATCCGGCCCGTGGCATCGCGGTTATTTATTATGTCGTTGAGCGGTACTTCAGAGGCCACCGTAATTGAACACTCTTGAAAGTAGTGTCTTAATTTCCGGGATGCCTGAAGACCGCGTATGCTATCTTTTGATAATGTGGGTACCGTGATTTGCATGGAGTGAGGACAGTGGATACATAGTATACTGGCTTTTGAAGTGGAAACTTATGTCCGTCCATCTCTCGTTCGACGACGAGCACTGCGCTTACAACTTGGTGTGTTGCCGCTATATATAACAGCATTGGTTCGCCGACATTTGGCGCGGCCAAGATTGGGTTGGTTGCCGAAACGGCTTTTATTTCTTCCAATCCGGTTGTGGCCGCATCCGTCCACTCAAAGTGTTTGGTGCATCGAAGAAGGCGATAAAGGGGTAGTGCTTTTTCTCCTAATCGGGAGATAAAGCGGCTTAAGGCAGCCACGCATCTAGTTAATTTTTGGATTTGCTTGAGGTCTGTTGGGATAGCCAACTGTGACAGAGCTCGGATTTTAGCCGGATTTGCTTCAATTCCTCTACTGGAGACGATGAAGCCCAAGAGCTTTCTAGCGGGCACGCTGAAAACGCATTTTTCCGGATTGAGCTTGATGTCATATGTTCAGAGATTGTCGAACGTGAGCCTCAAGTCGTGTATTAAGGATTCGACGTGTCTCGTTTTAATGACCACGTCGTCTACGTATGCCTCCACTGTTTTGCCAATTTGTGTTTCCAGGCATGTCTGAATCATGCGTTGATAGGTTGCACCGGCGTTTTTGAGCCCGAAAGGCATGGTGTTAAAGCAGAAGGGGCCGTATGGAGTGATAAATGCCGTTGCGGCTTGATCGGACTCCGCCATCTTAATTTGATGGTATCCGGAGTATGCGTCGAGGAAACACAATGAGTCGTGTCCCACGGTAGCGTCGATAATTTGATCGATGCGGGGGAGGGGGAAGGGATCCTTGGGGCAAGCCTTGTTAAGATCCTTGAAATCGACACATAGGCGTCAGGATTTGTCCTTCTTTGGTACCATCACCAGATTTGCTAGCCAGTTTGGATGTTTTATTTCTCTAATGAATCCGGCCTCAAGTAACTTGGCTAGCTCTTCTCCCATGGCTTGTCGCTTGGGCTCGGAGAAACGCCGAAGAGTCTGCTTGACCGGCTTGAACCCCTTTAGAATGCTAAGGCTATGCTCGGCCAGCCTGCGTGGGATTCCTAGCATGTCCGAAGGATGCCAGGCGAAGATGTCCCAATTCTCACGCAAGAACTCCCGTAGTGCGGCGTCTACTGTGGGGTTTAACTATGCCCCGATGGATGCTGTTTTTGTATGGTCCGTTGGGTGGACTGGGAATTTGATTATTTCGTCTGCTGGTTTAAAAGAGGTGGACTTGGGTCTTTTGTCGAGTATCACATCGTCCCTGTCCACTGTGGAGCGCAGCGCGGTTAGTTCTTCGGCCGCAAGGGCTTCGGATAATGCCTCGAGGGCTAGTGCGGCGGTTTTATTTTCGGCGCGGAGTGTTATGTCCGAATCACTAGCTAGAGTGATGATTCCCTTGGGCCCGGGCATTTTGAGCTTCATGTACCCGTAATGGGGTATAGATTGGAAGATCGTGAATGCCTCCCGCCCTAGAAGGGCGTGGTATCTGCTACTGAACGGGGCCACTTGGAATGTGATTTCTTCGGACCTATAATTCTCCGGCGTGCCGAATACCACATCTAGTGTGATTTTTCCTGCACATCGTGCCTCCCGACTAGGGATGATTCCTCTGATGGTCGTGCTGCTTTGCTCAATGCGGCTCTTGTCCATTTCCATTTTTTGAAGAGTCTCCTCATAGATGAGGTTTAATCCGCTGGCACCGTCCATGAGCACTTTAGTAAGCCGGAAGTCGTCCACAATTGGGCTAAGGACCAAGGCGGCTGGTGCTCGGGCTGTTCGGAATTTAGGTTCGTCACTGGCATTGAAGGTTATAGCCGTATCGCTCCATGGATTTATTGCTGCTACGTGGCAGACCTCGGCGAGACTGCGGAGTGCTCGCTTGCGCCTATTATTTGAGGCGAAGGTCTCGAAGACTGTTAATACTGTATTTTTATTTTCCACGGGATGGTGCTCTGTTGTATTGTTGATGAGGATATCCTCGCCGCTCTTGGCCACCTGCCGGAGTATCCAACATGCTCTAAGGCTATGTGTTGGTATGGTATCCGCTGTACTGTGAATTTTGCATGGCCCATTGAGCCATCCCTCCAATACGGTTCCATGCCCTGTAGTGGGCTTTTGTTTCTTTGCAATTGGATCGGGTGACTTACGAGAGTACACCCTTTTAGTTCGGACGGGGGGTTTAGTAAGAGCCGGAGGATCCCAGAATTTTGTTTGGGTTTTCCAGGCACTTTCCATCGCACAGTACTTCTGTACTATGGCCGCCAAGTCAGCGAAGTGTTCTATGTCACGGCGACTTATGGCGTTGAGGATTCCCTTGTCTGTGCAATTTTTGCAAAAGGATGAAATTGCGTCTTCCTCGCGACAGTCCTTGACCTTGCTCATTACAAGGAGGAATCTGGCCCAATAGTGATGTACTGTTTCTTGGGGCTCTTGTCTAATGTGGGAAAGATCACTTATATCTGGGTGGGTGGGTAGATTTAGGTCCGAACCCTGACCCGATCTGAGACCCAGGGGTGGAGGAGTTTCCGAGCTTGGCAGTTCGGGCTCCGGGATGTTGCCCAATAGATCTGGCCCGCTGTCTGATTCTAGGTTCAAAGCTTGGGCCATGTCCTCCAGTAGACGGGTATCCGGCTCGGGGAGCCCGGGAATCCGGACATAGTTTGTCCTCAAGATAGAGGAAGAATCACTGCGTTGCTCCTCCACCACCGCTACCTGATGGGTGACCGGTGGAGAGTTAATCTCCCTTTGGTCGGGTTTAAGCCCGATCCGATCATAGTCCATAGCGACTCCCAAGGCGGCGATGCAATCCAAGAGCTCGTTCAAGGAAGAGAGCTCCATTGGATCCATCTGCTCGGCGAATCCCGAGCCGACGTGGAGGCTGTTTTTAATGACCCGAGAAGTCATCGTCGGCGCAACGGCCGAACGGGCGGTCATGACGAAGCCGCCTAGTCGGAGAGTTTGGCCTACGGCCAGGGCTCCCCCAGAGGTGATGTTGTCCTCGACAACAACATGAGCCATCTAGCCTTATGATGACGGCACAGTGGAACTCTCAATGAAAGCACCAATGTCGGTGTCAAAACCGGCGGATCTCGGGTAGGGGGGTCCCGAACTGTGCGTCTAAGGCGGATGGTAACAGGAGGCGCGGGACACAATGTTTACCCAGGTTCGGGCCCTCTCGATGGAGGTAATACCCTACTTCCTGCTTGATTGATCTTGATGATATGAGTATTACAAGAGTTGATCTACCACGAGATCGTAGAGGCTAAACCCTAGAAGCTAGCCTATGATTATGATTGTTCTTGTCCTACGGACTAAACCCTCCGGTTTATATAGACACCGGAGGAGGCTAGGGTTACACAGAGTCGGTTACAAGGGAGGAGATCTACATATCCGAATTGCCAAGCTTGCGTTCCACGCAAAGGAGAGTCCCATCCGGACACGAGACGAAGTCTTCAATCTTGTATCTTCATAGTCCAACAGTCCGGCCAAAGTATATAGTCCGGTTGTCCGAGGACCCCCTAATCCAGGACTCCCTCAAAAACTGACGAAGATTTTTGGGAAGAAGAATCAACGCGAGACGATGCCCGAGGGGGCCACGAGGCAGGGGGCGCGCCCCAGGGGTCAGGCGTGCCCTGGGCCCTCGTGGCCACCCCGTAAGGCAGTTGGTGCCCTTCTTTCGCTGCAAGAAAGCTAATTTCCGGATAGAGATCGTGTCCAAAATTCAGCCCGATCAGAGTTAGGGATCTCCAGGAATTTAAGAAACGGTGAAGGGCCAGAATCAGGAAGGTAGAAACAGAGAGAGACAGAGAGACTGATGCAATCTCGGAGGGGCTCTCGCCCCTCCCACGCCAGGGAGACCATGGACCAGAGGGGAAACCCTTCTCCCACCTAGGGAGAAGGTCAAGGAAGAAGAAGAAGGAGGGGGGCTCTCTCCCCCACACTTCCGGTGGCGCCGGAACGCCGCCGGGGCCATCATCATCACCGCGATCTTCACCAACACCTCCGTCATCTTCACCAACATCTCCATCACCTTCCCCCCTCTATCTACAGCGGTCCACTCTCCTGCAACCCGTTGTACCCTCTACTTGAACATGGTGCTTTATGCTTCATATTATTATCCAATGATGTGTTGCCATCCTACGATGTCTGAGTAGATTTTCGTTGTCCTATCGGTGGTTGATGAATTGCTATGATTGATTTAATTTGCTTTTGGTTATGGTGCTGTCCTTTGGTGCCCATCATATGAGCGCGCGCGTGGATCACACCATAGGGTTAGTTGTATGTTGATAGGACTATGTATTGGAGGGCAAGAGGGACAGAAGCTTCTACCTAGCATAGAAATTGATGCATACGGGATTGAAGGGGGACCAATATATCTGAATGCTATGGTTGGGTTTTACCTTAATGAATGTTAGTAGTTGCGGATGCTTGCTAATAGTTCCAATCATAAGTGCATAGAATTTCAAGTCAGGGATGACATGCTAGCAGTGGCCTCTCCCACATAAAACTTGCTATCGGTCTAGTAAAGTACTCAATTGCTTAGGGACAATTCCGCAACTCCTACCACCACTTTTCCACACTCGCTATATTTACTTTATTGCTTCTTTACCTAAACAGCCCCTAGTTTTTATTTACGTGCTCTTTATTATCTTGCAAACCTATCCAACAACACCTAGAAAGTACTTCTAGTTTTATACTTGTTCTAGGTAAATCGAATGTCAAGCGCATGTAGAGTTGTATCGGTGGTCGATAGAACTTGAGGGAATATTTGTTCTACCTTTAGCTCCTCGTTGGGTTCGACACTCTTACTTATCAAAAGAGGCTACAATTGATCCCCTATACTTGTGGGTTATCAAGACCTTTTTCTGGCGCCGTTGCCGGGGAGTTATAGCGTGGGGTGAATATTCTCGTGTGTGCTTGTTTGCTTTATCACTAAGTAATTTTTATTTGCTGTTCTTAGTTGTTTTCTATCCTTAGTTATGGGTAGGAAACGCAAAATACCAAAAAAAATTAGTTGTACCTACAGAACCAATGGTTGAAGAACCACTCAAAATCTATCACACTCCTGAAGCTTTTTACTTGGATCATCTTCGATCCCTTTTTGCTCGTGCTGAAACCCCAACTAGCTTAGTTGAGGGCAAATCTTTAGATGAGCATGCTTGGTATGTGCGACACCGCATATCTCAAAAAGGGAAACTTTTACTGGATCAAATTCATCGTTTGCAATGTTATGCTTGGAATTTATGTGAAATTTATGATTTTGCTTGTTGTTCTGAAGACCCCAAGAAACACCTTCCCTACCAATGTTTGTTTAGTGATAATGGAATCGTATCTTCGTATCCTAAGGGTGTTTATAATTACTATGATGTTCAACAAATTGAAGAATTTGTTGCTTTTAAGGGTGCTTATGAAATTGCTTCTTTGATTGAAAAGTATGATGCTACTCTTTACAAATCTGAAAATTTTTCCATACTTGAATATTGTTATGATAATTATGCTTCTAATGCCTATGTTAAACCATATATTGAGGACTCCTCCGCTGTCCAAGAAGAGACTTTTGCAGGAGTCTATGGAAGAAGAAATTGATGAAACTGTGAGCTCATTGGATGAAAAAGATGATGACGAGAGCGAAGAACAAAAGGAGGAAGAGCGGATTAGCTACCCGTGCCCACCTTCTAATGAGAGTGACTCTTCAACTCATACATTATTTAATTTCCCTTCGTGCTTACCGAAGGATGATTGCTATGATGACTGTTATGATCCCGTTGAGTCTTTTGAAATATCCCTTTTTGATGATGCTTGCTATGCTTGTGGCCAAGATGCCAATATGAATTATGCTTATGGAGATGAACTTGCTATAGTTCCTTATGTTAAACATGAAATTGTTGCTATTGCACCCACGCATGATAGTCCTATTATCTTTTTGAATTCTCCCGATTATACTATATCGGAGAAGTTTGCACTTATTAAGGATTATATTGATGGGTTGCCTTTTACCGTTGCACATGATGATTTTGATGAATATAATATGCATGTGCTTGCTGCTCCTACTTGCAATTATTATGAGAGAGGAACTATATATCCACCTCTCTATGTTTCCAACATGATAAAATTGCAAGAAACTGCTTATACTATGCATTGGCCTTTACTAGGTGTGCATGAATTGTTCCTTTATGACATGCCGATGCATAGGAAGAGAGTTAGACTTCGTCATTGCGTGATATATGTTGCTTTGTGCTCACTACTAAATGCCAAATCATTGTTAATTAAAATTGTCTTTGATATACCTTGGGATCCGGGTGGATTCACTACTTGAGCACTATATGCCTAGATTAATGGCTTTAAAGAAAGTGCTGCCAGGGAGACAACCCGGAAGTTTTAGAGAGTCATTAATTTCTGTTGAGTGCTTTTATATAGTTTAAAAACAAAAAAAATTAAGAGGGGAACCCAAAACTTTTCAAAAAGAAAAGTGAAAGTGAGATAGACGAGCATTGTGAAAGTGGGGGACGTCCTTGAACTTTGTTCATGCCCATGGAAACTTTGTGAATCTTGATTATAGAAACTTTTCAACAAAAATAATTATCCCCTTGTACAATTCCATTGTATTATAAAAATAATGTGCCAAGGTTTTCCTTTAGGATGTTTACAATGCTTGTTGGTTTGTACGGTGCAGGACAGAAACTTTGCCTGCAGTGCGCGATTTTTCATTTTTTTACTCGAACGTCAAACGGTTTTGAAACTTTTTGCACTGTCTTTCTATACAAATTGTCTATTTTTCCAAATTTTGGTAGAATTTTTGGAGTACCAGAAGTATGGTGAATGTTCAGATTATTACAGACTGTTCTGTTTTAGACAGATTCTGTTTTTGATGCATAGTTTGCTTATTTTGATGAAACTACCAATTCCTATCAGTGGATTAAGCCATGGAAAAGTTATATTACAGTAGCTATAATTCAAAAACAAAATATGAATTGGTTTGCAACAGTACTTAGAGTAGTGATTTGCTTTATTATACTAACGGATCTTACCGAGTTTTCTGTTGAAGTTTTGTGTGGATGAAGTGTTCGATTATCGAGAAGGTCTCGGTATGAGGAAAAGGAGGAGAGGCAAGAGCTCAATCTTGGGGATTCCCAAGGAACCCCAAGTAAGTATTCAAGGAGACTCAAGCGTCTAAGCTTGGGGATGCCCTGGAAGGCATCCCCTCTTTCTTCAACAAGTATCGGTATGTTTTCGGATTCGTTTCGTTCATGCGATATGTGCAATTCTTGGAGCGTCTTTTGCGTTTATTTTTCATTTTTCTTTTATGCACCATGCTGGTATGATATAGTCCATGGTTGATTTATAGAATGCTCTTTGCACTTCACTTATATCTTTTGAGTATGGCTTTATAGAATGCTTCATGTGCTTCACTTATATCATTTGAAGTTTGGATTGCCTGTTTTTCTTCACATAGAAAACCGCCATTTGTAGAATGCTCTTTTGCTTCACTTATATTTGTTAGAGCGTGGGCATATCTAATGTAGAAAGAATTAAACTCTCTTGCTTCACTTATATCTATTTAGAGAGATGACAGGAATTGGTCATTCACATGGTTAGTCATAAAATCCTACATAAAACTTGTAGATCACTGAATATGATATGTTTGATTCCTTGCAATAGTTCTTGCGATATAAAGATGGTGATATTAGAGTCATGCCAGTGGGTAGTTGTGGATTAGTAGAAATACTTGTGTTGAGGTTTGTGATTCCCGTAACATGTGAAGGAAATATGCCCTAGAGGCAATGATAAAGTTATTATTTATTTCCTTATTTCATGATAAATGTTTATTATTCATGCTAGAATTGTATTAACCGGAAACTTAGTACATGTGTGAATACATAGACAAACAGAGTGTCACTAGTATGCCTCTACTTGACTAGCTCGTTGAATCAAAGATGGTTAAGTTTCCTAGCCATAGACATGAGTTGTCATTTGATTAACGGGATCACATGATTAGGAGAATGATGTGATTGACTTGACCCATTTCGTTAGCTTAGCACTTGATCGTTTAGTATATTGCTATTGCTTTCTTCATGACTTATACATGTTCCTATGACTATGAGATTATGCAACTCCCATTTACCGGAGGAACACTTTGTGTGCTACCAAATGTCACAACGTAACTGGGTGATCATAAAGGTGCTCTACAGGTGTCTCCGAAGGTACTTGTTGAGTTGGCGTATTTCGACATTAGGATTTGTCACTCCGATCGTCGGAGAGGTATCTCTGGGCCCACTCGGTAATACACATCACTATAAGCCTTGCAAGTATTGTAACTAATGAGTTAGTTGCGGGATGATGTATTACGGAACGAGTAAAGAGACTTGCCGGTAACGAGATTGAACTAGGTATTGAGATACCGACGATCGAATCTCAGGCAAGTAACATACCGATGACAAAGGGAACAACGTATGTTGTTATGCGGTTTGGCCGATAAAGATCTTCGTAGAATATGTAGGAGCCAATATGAGCATCCAGGTTCCGCTATTGGTTATTGAACGGAGACGTGTCTCGGTCATGTCTACATAGTTCTCGAACCCGTAGGGTCCGCACGCTTAACGTTCGGTGACGATCGGTATTATGAGTTTATGTGTTTTGATGTACCGAAGGTAGTTCGGAGTCCCGGATGAGATCGGGGACATGACGAGGAGTCTCGAAATGGTTGAGACGTAAAGATCGATATATTGGACGACTATATTCGGACATCGGAAAGGTTCCGAGTGATTCGGGTATTTTTCGGAGTACCGGAGAGTTACGGGAATTCGCCGGGGAGTATATGGGCCTTATTGGGCTTTAGGGGAAAGAGAGAGGGGAGGCTGCGCGCCCCCAATGTTTAGTCCAAATTGGACTAGGGGGAGGGGCAGCGCCCCCTCCTTCCTTCTCTTCTCTTTTCCCTTTCCTTCTCTCCTACTCCTACTACTTGGAAGGGCTCCTAGTTCTACTAGGAAAGGGGGAATCCTACTCCCGGTGGGAGTAGGACTCCCCTAGGGCGTGCCATAGAGAGGGCCGGCCCTCCCCCTCCTCCACTCCTTTATATACGGGGAGGGGGGCACCCCTTGGAGACACAACAATTGATCATTGATCTCTTAGCCATGTGCGGTGCCCCCCTCCACCATAATCCACCTCGATCATATCGTAGCGGTGCTTAGGCGAAGCCCTGCGTCGGTAGCATCATCATCACCGTCATCATGTCATCGTGCTGACGAAACTCTCCCTCGAAGCTCTGCTGGATCGGAGTTCATGGGACGTCATCGAGCTGAACGTGTGCTGAACTCGGAGGTGCCGTGCGTTCGGTACTTGGATCGGTCGGATCGTGAAGACGTACGACTACATCAACCGCGTTGTGCTAACGCTTCCTCTTTCGGTCTATGAGGGTACGTGGACACACTCTCCCCTCTTTGTTGCTATGCATCACCATGATGCTGCGTGTGCGTAGGACTTTTATTTGAAATTACTACGTTACCCAACAGTGGCATCCGAGCCAAGTTTTATGCGTAGATGTTATATGCATGAGTAGAACACAAATGAGTTGTGGGCGATACAAGTCATACTGCTTACCAGCATGTCATACTTTGGTTTGGCGTTATTGTTGGATGAAGCGGCCCGGACCGACATTACGCGTACGCTTACGCGAGACTGGTTCTACCGACGTGCTTTGCACATAGGTGGCTGGCGGGTGTCAGTTTCTCCAACTTTAGTTGAACCGAGTGTGGCTACGTCCGGTCCTTGAGAAGGTTAAAACAACACTAACTTACGAACTATCGTTGTGGTTTTGATGCGTAGGTAAGAATGGTTCTTGCTCAGCCCGTAGCAGCCACGTAAAACTTGCAACAACAAAGTAGAGGACTTCTAACTTGTTTTTGCAGCGCATGTTGTGATGTGATATGGTCAAGGCATGATGCTATATTTTATTGTATGACATGATCATGTTTTGTAACCGAGTTATCGGCAACTGGCAGGAGCCATATGGTTGTCGCTTTATTGTATGCAATGAAATCGCCCTGTAATTGCTTTACTTTATCACTAAGCGGTAGTGATAGTCGTAGAAGCAATAGTTGGCGAGACGACAATGATGCTACGATGGAGATCAAGGTGTCGCGCCGGTGATGATGGTGATCATGACGGTGCTTCAAAGATGGAGATCACAAGCACAAGATGATGATGGCCATATCATATCACTTATATTGATTGCATGTGATGTTTATCCTTTATGCATCTTATTTTGCTTTGATTGACGGTAGCATTATAAGATGATCTCTCACTAAATTTCAAGATAAAGGTGTTCTCCCTGAGTATGCACCGTTGCCAAAGTTCGTCGTGCCGAGACACCACGTGATGATCGGGTGTGATAAGCTCTACGTTCATCTACAATGGGTGCAAGCCAGTTTTGCACACGCAGAATACTCGGATTAACTTGACGAGCCTATCATATGCAGATATGGCCTGGGAACACTGAGACCGAAAGGTCGAGCGTGAATCATATAGTAGATATGATCAACATAGTGATGTTCACCATTGAAAACTACTCCATCTCACGTGATGATCGGACATGGTTTAGTTGATTTGGATCACGTGATCACTTAGATGATTAGAGGGATATCTATCTAAGTGGCAGTTCTTAAGTAATATGATTAATTGAATTTTAATTTATCATGAACTTAGTCCTGGTAGTATTAGCATATCTATGTTGTATATCAATAGCTCGTATTTAGCTCCCCTGTTTTATTTTGATATGTTCCTAGAGAAAAACTATGTTGAAAGATGTTAGTAGCAATGATGCGGATTGAATCCGTGATCTGAGGATTATCCTCATTGCTGCACAGAAGAATTATGTCCTTAATGCACCACTAGGTGACAGACCGATTGTAGGAGCAGATACTGACGTTATGAACGTTTGCGAAGCTCGATATGATGACTACTTGATAGTTTAGTGCACCATGCTTTACTGCTTAGAATCGGGGCTTCAAAGACGTTTTGAACGCCATGGAGCATATAAGATGTTCCAAGAGTTGAAATTGGTATTTCATACTCATGCCCGTGTCGAGAGGTATGAGACCTCTGACAGTACTTTGCCTACAAGATGGAGGAGAATAGCTCAACCAATGAGCATGTGCTCAGATTGTCTGGGTACTACAATTGCTTGAATCAAGTGGGAGTTAATCCTCCAGATAAGATAGTAATTGACAAAGTTCTCTAGTCACTATCACCAAGTTATTAGAACTTCGTGATGAACTATAATATGCAAGGGATAACGGAAACGATTCCCAAGCTCTTCGTGATGCTGAAATCGACGAAGGTAGAAATCAAGAAAAGCATCAAGTGTTGATGGTTGACAAGACCACTAGTTTCAAGAAAAGGGCAAAGGGAAGAAGGGGAACTTCAAGAAGAACGGCAAGCAAGTTGCTGCTCCTGAGAAGAAGCACAAGTCTAGACCTAAGCCTGAGACTAAGTGCTTCTACTGCAAAGGAAATGTTCACTGGAAGTGGAACTGCACTAGATACTTGGCGAATAAGAAGGATGGCAAAGTGAACAAAGGTATATTGGATATACATGTTATTGATGTGTACTTTACTAGTGTTTATAGCAAACCCTCGGTATTTGATACTAGTTCAGTTGCTAAGAGTAGTAACTTGAAACGGGAGTTGCAGAATAAACAGAGACTAGTTAAGGGTGAAGTAACGATGTGTGTTGGAAGTAGTTCCAAGAATGATATGATCATCATCGCACACTCCCTATACTTTCGGGATTAGTGTTGAACCAAAATAATGTTATTTGGTGTTTGCGCTGAGCATGAATATGATTTGATCATCTTTATTGCAAGACGGTTATTCATTTAAGTTAGAGAATAATTGTTATTCTGTTTACATGAATGAAACCTTCTATGGTTATACACCCAATGAAAACGGTTTGTTGGATCTCAATCGTAGTGATAGACATATTTATAATATTGAAGCCAAAAGATGCAAAGTTAATAATGATAGTGCAACTCAATTGTGGCACTACTGTTTAGGTCATATTGGTGTAAAGCGCATGAAGAAAATCCATGCTGATGGGTTTTTGGAATCACTTGATTATGAATCAGTTCATGCTTGTGAACCATGCCTCATGGGCAAAGGTGACTAAGACTCTGTTCTCCAGAACAGTGGAGCGAGCAACTGACTTATTGGATATAATACATACTGATGTATGAGGTCCGATGAGTGTTGAGGCTCGCGGCGGGTATCGTTATTTTCCGACCTTCACAGATGATTTGAGCATATATGGGTATATCTACTTGAAGAAACATAAATCTGAAACATTTGAAAAGTTCAAAGAATTTTAGAGTGAAGTAGAAAATCATCGTAACAAGAAAATAAAGTTTCTACGATCTGATCGCAGAGGCGAATATTTGAGTTACGAGTTTGGTCTTCAATTTAAACAGTGTGGAATAGTTTCAGAAACTCATGCCACCTGGAACACCACATCATAATGGCGTGTCCAAACGTCATAACCGTACTTTATTGGATATAGTGCAATCTATGATGTCTCTTACCGATTTACCACTATCGTTTTGGGGTTATGCATTAGAGACAGCTACATTCACGTTAAATAGGGCATCGTCTAAATCCGTTGAGACGACACCGTATGAACTATGGTTTGGGAAGAAATCTAAGCTGCCGTTTCTTAAAGTTTGGGGTTGCGATGCTTATGTGAAAAAGTTTCATCCTGATAAGCTCAAACCCAAATCGGAGAAGTGCGTCTTCATATGATACCCAAAAGTTACTGTTGGGTACACCTTCTATCACAGATCCGAAGGCAAGATATTCGTTGCTAAGAATGGATCCTTTCTAGAGAGGAGTTTCTCTCGAAAGAAGTGAGTGGGAGGAAAGTAGAACTTGATAAGGTAATTGTACCTTCTCCCGAATTGGAAAGTAGTTCATCACTGAAATCAGTTCCAGTGATGCTTACACCAATTAGTGAGGAAGTTAATGATGATGATCATGAAGCTTCAGATCAAGTTACTACCGAACCTCGTAGGTCAACCAGAGTACGTTCCGCACCAGAGTGGTACGGTAATCCTATTCTGGAGTTCATGTTACTTGACCATGACGAACCTACGAACTATGAGGAAGCGATGATGAGCCCAGATTCCGCGAAATGCCTTGAGGCCATGAAATCTGAGATGGGATCTATGTATGAGAACAAAGTGTGGACTTTGATTGACTTGACCGATGATCGGCAAGCCATAGAAAATAAATGGATCTTCAAGAGGAAGACGGATGCTGATAGTAGTGTTACTATCTACAAAGCTAGACTTGTCGAAAAAGGTTTTGACAAAGTTCAAGGTGTTGACTCCGATGAGATTTTCTCACTCGTAGCGATGCTTGAGTCTGTCCGAATCATGTTAGCAAATTGCCACATTTTATGAAATCTGGCAAATGGATTTCTTAAAGAAGATTTGTATATGATGCAACCAGAAGGTTTTGTCAATCCAAAAGATACTAACAAAGTGTGTGAGCACCACTGATCCATTTATGGACTGGTGCAAGCATCTCGGAGTTGGAATGTACACTTTGATGAGTTGATCAAAGCATATAGTTTTATACAGACTTGCGGTGAGGCCTGTATTTACAAGAAAGTGAGTGGGAGCACTACATCATTTTTGATAAGTATATGTGAATGACATATTGTTGATCGAAAATAATGTAGAATTTTCTGGAAAGCATAGAGGAGTATTTGAAAGGAGTTTAAAAAAAGACCTCGGTGAAGCTGCTTACATATTGAGCATCAAGATCTATAGAGATAGATCAAGACGCTTGATAAGTTTTTCAATGAGTACATACCTTGACAAGATTTTGATGTAGTTCAAAATGGAACAGTCAAAGAAGGAGTTCTTGCCTGTATTGCAAGGTGTGAAGTTGAGTAAGACTCAAAGCCCGACCACGGTAGAAGATAGAGAGAGAATGAAAGTCATTCCCTATGTCTCAGCCATAGGTTCTATAAAGTATGCCATGCTGTGTACCAGACCTATTGTATACCCTACACTGAGTTTGGCAAGGGAGTACAATAGTGATCTAGGAGTAGATCACTGGACAGCGGTCAAAATTATCCTTAGTGGAATAAGGATATGTTTCTTGATTATGGAGGTAACAAAAGGTTCGTCGTAAAGGGTTACGTCGATGCAAATTTTGACACTGATCCAGATGACTCTAAGTCTCAATCTGGATGCATATTGAAAGTAGGAGCAATTAGCTAGAGTAGCTCCGTGCTGAGCATTGTTGACATAGAAATTTGCAAAATACATACGGATCTGAATGTGGCAGACCCGTTGACTAAACTTCTCTCACAAGCAAAACATGATCACACCTTAGTACTCTTTGGGTGTTAATCACATAGCGATGTGAACTAGATTATTGACTCTAGTAAACCCTTTGGGTGTTGGTCACATGACGATGTGAACTATGGGTGTTAATCACATGGTGATGTGAACTATTGGTGTTAAATCACATGGCGATGTGAACTAGATTATTGACTCTAGTGCAAGTGGGAGACTGAAGGAAATATGCCCTAGAGGCAATAATAAAGTTATTATTTATTTCCTTATTTCATGATAAATGTTTATTATTCATGCTAGAATTGTATTAACCAGACACTTAGTACATGTGTGAATATATAGACAAACAGAGTGTCACTAGTATGCCTCTACTTGACTAGCTCGTTGAATCAAAGATGGTTAACTTTCCTAGCCATAGACATGAGTTGTCATTTGATTAACGGGATCACATCATTAGGAGAATGATGTGATTGACTTGACCCATTCCGTTAGCTTAGCACATGATCGTTTAGTATATTGCTATTGCTTTCTTCATGACTTATACATGTTCCTATGACTATGAGATTATGCAACTCCCGTTTATCGGAGGAACACTTTGTGTGCTACCAAACGTCACAACGTAAATGGGTGATTATAAAGGTGCTCTACAGGTGTCTCCAAAGGTACTTGTTGAGTTGGCGTATTTCGAGATTAGGATTTGTCACTCCGATCGTCGGAGAGGTATCTCTGGGCCCACTCGGTAATACACATCACTATAAGCCTTGCAAGCATTGTAACTAATGAGTTAGTTGCAGGATGATGTAGTACGAAATGAGTAAAGAGACTTGCCGGTAACGAGATTGAACTAGGTATTGAGATACCGACGATCGAATCTCGGGCAAGTAACATACCGATGACAAAGGGAACAACATATGTTGGTATGCGGTTTGACCGATAAAGATCTTTGTAGAATATGTAGGAGCCAATATGAGCATCCAGGTTCCGCTATTGGTTATTGAACGGAGACGTGTCTCAGTCATGTCTACATAGTTCTCGAACCCGTAGGGTCCGCACGCTTAACGTTCGGTGACGATCGGTATTATGAGTTTATGTGTTTTGATGTACCGAAGGTAGTTCATAGTCCTGGATGAGATCGGGGACATGACGAGGAGTCTCGAAATGGTCAAGACGTAAAGATCGATATATTGGATGACTATATTCGGACATCGGAAAGGTTCCGAGTGATTCGGGTATTTTTCGGAGTACCGGAGAGTTAAAGGAATTCGCCGGGGAGTATATGGGCCTTATTGGGCTTTAGGGGAAAGAGAGATGGGAGGCTGCGTGCCCCCCCAATGCTTAGTCCGAATTGGACTAGGGGGAGGGGCGGCGCCCCCTCCTTCCCGCTCTTCCCTTTTCCCTTTCCTTCTCTCCTACTCCTACTACTGGGAAGGGCTCCTAGTTCTACTAGGAAAGGGGGAATCCTACTCCCGGTGGGAGTAGGACTCCCCTAGGGCGCGCCATAGAGAGGGCCGGCCATCCCCCTCCTCCACTCCTTTATATACGGGGAGGGGGGCACCCCTTGGAGACACAACAATTGATCATTGATCTCTTAGCCGTGTGCGGTGCCCCGTCCACCATAATCCACCTCGATCAGATCGTAGCAGTCCTTAGGCGAAGCCCTGCGTCGGTAGCATCATCACTGTCCTCACACCGTCATGCTGACAAAACTCTCCCTCGAAGCTCTGCTGGATCGGAGTTCGTGGGACGTCATCGAGCTGAGCGTGTGCTGAACTCGGAGGTGCCGTGCGTTCGGTACTTGGATCGGTCGGATCGTGAAGACGTACGACTACATCAACCGCGCTGTGCTAACGCTTCCGCTTTCGGTCTACGAGGGTACGTGGACACACTCTCCCCTCTCGTTGCTATGCATCACCATGATCCTGCATGTGCGTAGGAATTTTTTTGAAATTACTATGTTACCCAACAACATGCACGTATGGTGAACCGTTATGTAACAAACTCGGAGCATGATTTATTTATTGATTGTCTTCCTTATGAGTGGCGGTCGGGGACGAGCGATGGTCTTTTCCTACCAATCTATCCCCTAGGGGCATGCGTAGTGTACTTTGCTTCGAGGGCTAATAAACTTTTGCAATAAGTATATGAGTTCTTTATGACTAATGTTGAGTCTATGGATTATACACACTCTCACCCTTCCATCATTGCTAGCCTCTTCGATATCGTGCATTGCCCTTTCTCACCTCGAGAGTTGGTGCAAACTTCGCCAGTGCATCCAAACCCCGTGATATGATACGCTCTGTCACACATAAGCCTCCTTATATCTTCCTCAAAACAGCCACTATACCTACCTATTATGGCATTTCCATAGCCATTCCGAGATATATTGCCATGCAACTTCCATCATCATCATATACATGACTTGAGCATTTACTGTCATATTGCTTTGCAAGATCGTAAGATAGCTAGCATGATGTTTTCATGGCTTGTCCATTTTTCGATGTCATTGCTACGCTAGATCATTGCACATCTCGGTACACCGCCGGCGGCATTCATATAGAGTCATATCTTTGTTCTAGTATCGAGTTGTAATATTGAGTTGTAAGTAAATAAAAGTGTGATGATCATCATTATTAGAGCATCCCCCCCCCAAAGGAGAGAGGCTAAAGAAGCCTAAATAAAAAATGGGGCCAAAGAAGCCCACAAAAAAAGGGGCAATGTTACTATCCTTTTACCACACTTGTGCTTCAAAGTAGCACCATGTTCTTCATATAAAGAGTCTCTTGAGTTATCACTTTCATATACTAGTGGGAATTTTCATTATAGAACTTGGCTTGTATATTCCAACGATGGGCTTCCTCAAATGCCCTAGGTCTTCATGAGCAAGCAAGTTGGATGCACACCCACTTAGTTTTAGTTTGAGCTTTCATATACTTATAGCTCTAGTGCATCCGTTGCATGGCAATACCTACTCCTCACATTGACATCAATTGATGGGCATCTCCATAGCCCGTTGATTGGCCGCGTTGATGTGAGACTTTCTCCTTTTTTGTCTTCTCCACACAACCTCCATCATCATAGTGCTATATCCATGGCTCACGCTCATGTATTGCGTGAGGGTTGAAAAGGCTGAAGCGCGTTAAAAAGTATGAACCAATTGCTCGGCTTGTCATCGGGGTTGTGCATGATTTGAATATTTTGTGAGGTGAAGATGGAGCATAGCCAGACCATATGATTTTGTAGGGATAACTTTCTTTGGCCATGTATTTTGAAAAGACATGATTGCTTCATTAGTATGCTTGAAGTATTATTGTCTTAATGTCAAATGATAGACTATTGCTTTGAATCACTCGTGTCTTAATATTCATGCCATGATTAGATTATGTGATCAAGATTATGCTAGGTAGCATTCCACATCAAAAATTATCTTTTTATCATTTACCTACTCGAGGACGAGCAGGAATTAAGCTTGGGGATGCTGATACGTCTCCGTCGTATCTATAATTTTTTATTGTTCCATGCCAATATTCTACAACTTTCATATACTTTTGGCAACTTTTTATACTATTTTTGGGACTAACATATTGATCCAGTGCCCAGTGCCAGTTCCTGTTTGTTGCATGTTTTTTGTTTCGCAGAAAATCCATATCAAACGGAGTCCAAACGGGATAAAAACTGACGGAGATTTTTTTGGAATATTTGTGATTTTTGGGAAGAAGAATCAACGCGAGACGATGCCCGAGGGGGCCACGAGGCAGGGGGCGCGCCCCAGGGGGTCAGGTGCACCCTGGGCCCTCGTGGCCACCCCGTAAGGTGGTTGGTGCCCTTCTTTCGCCGCAATAAAGGTAATTTTCGGATAGAGATCGTGTCCAAAATTCAGCCCAATCGGAGTTACGGATCTCCGGGAATTTAAGAAACAGTGAAGGGCCAGAATCACGAAGGCGGAAACAGAGAGAGACAGAGAGACAAATCCAATCTCGGAGTGGCTCTCGCCCCTCCCACTCCATGGAGACCATGGATGAGAGGGGAAACCCTTCTCCCACCTAGGGAGAAGGTCAAGGAAGAAGAAGAAGGAGGGGGGCTCTCTCCCCCTCGCTTCCGGTGGCGCCGGAACGCCGCCGGGGCCATCATCATCACCGCGATCTTCACCAACACCTCCGTCATCTTCACCAACATCTCCATCACCTTCCCCCCTCTATCTACAGCGGTCCACTCTCCCGCAACCCGCTGTACCCTCTACTTGAACATGGTGCTTTATACTTCATATTATTATCCAATGATGTGTTGCCATCCTATGATGTCTGAGTAGATTTTCGTTGTCCTATCGGTGGTTGATGAATTGCTATGATTGATTTAATTTGCTTGTGGTTATGTTGCTGTCCTTTGGTGCCCATCATATGAGCGCGCGCGTGGATCACACCATAGGGTTAGTTGTATGTTGATAGGACTATGTATTGGAGGGCAAGAGTGACAGAAGCTTCTACCTAGCATAGAAATTGATGCATACGGGATTGAAGGGGGACCAATATATCTTAATGCTATGGTTGGGTTTTTACCTTAATGAACGTTAGTAGTTGCGGATGCTTGCTAATAGTTCCAATCATAAGTGCATAGAATTCCAAGTCAGGGATGACATGCTAGCAGTGGCCTCTCCCACATAAAACTTGCTATCGGTCTAGTAAAGTACTCAATTGCTTAGGGACAATTCCGCAACTCCTACCACCACTTTTCCACACTCGCTATATTTACTTTATTGCTTCTTTACCTAAACAGCCCCTAGTTTTTATTTACGTGCTCTTTATTATCTTGCAAACCTATCCAACAACACCTACAAGTACTTCTAGTTTGATACTTATTCTAGGTAAAGCGAACGTCAAGCGCACGTAGAGTTGTATCGATGGTCGATAGAACTTGAGGGAATATTTGTTCTACCTTTAGCTCCTCATTGGGTTCGACACTCTTATCGAAAGAGGCTACAATTGATCCCCTATGCTTGTGGGTTATCAATGTACAAGGCATACAAACGTAAAATCCAGCTTCTTCAAGTGAAACATGTCAAAGATGTAATCGAATCGAAGGAAAAGAACTTGTCCGCGGGGCATGTGTGGACGTACGACCTTTGCCGCGGCACGTTAACCACGTAGAGTGGGTATCCTGGATTTTCCGAGGCGATGAGGCTTTTCTCACTCCGCATCACATCATCATGAAGTCTCCTTAGATTAGCCTCTAACGCTGCCTTAGGTAGGATTGGTTCACTGGGGATATGCCATTTTGCCGCACCGGGGATAGGTATACAGTCTTGAAGCCGAGGCTGCTGAGGCGGCTGTATCATAGAAGTAGCTTTGTTGCCTTTCCTCGATCTCTTCCTATGCTTCTTTCCTACTGGAAGTTCATCTATAATACGTTCAGCCTCTGGAGGCGGCAATTCAGGCACCGACTCATGACACTCAAACCCTGAGTACTCATCATAGGCGCCAGTATTGAGATACTGTTGAGTGTCATCGTCATCCTCATCCTCATCTATAGCGACGTCATCAGCGACTAATGGAGCCTCTTCCTCACCCCGTCCGCTATCACCCAGCACGATAGCCGACGCTAATTGGGTAGGTGGGGTGTTGATGTTCATACCTTGCCGAGGCTGCGTGCTCGTGGGTGTGCCCCCGGCCGCCTCCAGACGAAGCAGACTCTTTGGCCACAACGGGACCTGATGACCCACAAGTATAGGGGATCTATCGTAGTCCTTTCGATAAGTAAGAGTGTCGAACCCAATGAGGAGCAGAAGGAAATGACAAGCGGTTTTCAGTAAGGTATTCTCTGCAAGCACTGAAATTATCGGTAACAGATAGTTTTGTGATAAGGTAATTTGTAACGGGTAACAAGTAAGTAAAGTAAATAAGGTGCGGCAAGATGGCCCAATCCTTTTTGTAGCAAAGGACAAGCCTGGACAAACTCTTATATGAAGGAAAACGCTCCCGAGGACACATGGGAATTATCGTCAAGCTAGTTTTCATCACGTTCATATGATTCGCGTTCGGTACTTTGATAATTTGATATGTGGGTGGACCGGTGCTTGGGTGCTGTCCTTACTTGGACAAGCATCCCACTTATGATTAACTCCTATTGCAAGCATCCGCAACTACGAAAGAAGTATTAAGGTAAACCTAACCATAGCATGAAACATATGGATCCAAATCAGCCCCTTACGAAGCAACGCATAAACTAGGGTTTAAGATTCTGTCACTCTAGCACCCCATCATCTACTTATTACTTCGCAATGCCTTCCTCTAGGCCCAACAATGGTGAAGTGTCATGTAGTCGACGTTCACATGACACCACTAGAGGAGAGACAACATACATCTCATCAAAATATCGAACGAATACCAAATTCACATGACTACTAATAGCAAGACTTCTCCCATGTCCTCAAGAACAAACGTAACCACTCACAAAGCATATTCATGTTCATAATCAGAGGGGGTATTAATATGCATAATGGATCTGAACATATGGTCTTCCACCAAATAAACCAACTAGCATCAACTACAAGGAGTAATCAACACTACTAGCAACCCACACGTACCAATCTGAGGCTTTGGGACAAAGATTGGATACAAGAGATGAACTAGGGTTTGAGAGGAGATGGTGCTGGTGAAGATGTTGATGAAGATTGACCCCCTCCCGATGAGAGGATCGTTGGTGACGATGATGGCGATGATTTCCCCCTCCCGGAGGGAAGTTTCCCCGGCAGAACAGCTCTGCCGGAGCCCTAGATTGGTTCTGCCAAGGTTCCGCCTCGTGGCGGCGGAGTTTCTTCCCGAAAGCTTGCTTATGATTTTTTCCTCAGACGAAAGACTTCATATAGCAGAAGATGGACACCGGAGGGCCACCGGAGGGCCCACGAGGCAGGGGCACGCCTAAGGGGGTAGGGCGCACCCCCCACCCTCGTGGCCAGGGTGTGGGCCCCCTCTGGTATTTTCTTCGCTCAATATTTTTTATTATTTCCAAAAATAACTTCCGTGGAGTTTCAGGACTTTTGGAGTTGTGCAGAATAGGTCTCTAATATTTGCTCCTTTTCCAGCCCAGAATTCTAGCTGCCGGCATTCTCCCTCTTTATGTAAACCTTGTAAAATAAGAGAGAATAGGAATGAGTATTATGACATAATGTGTAATAACAGCCCATAATGCAATAAATATGGATATAAAAGCATGATGCAAAATGGACGTATCAACTCCCCCAAGCTTAGACCTCGCTTGTCCTCAAGCGGAAGCCGATAACGATAAATATCTCCACATGTTTAGAGATAGAGGTGTCGATAAAATAAAATACGGACATGAGGGCATCATGATCATTCTTATAACAGCAACATATATGGATATTATCATATGATTTCTTATGCTCAAGTAATAATCTATTCACAATGTAAGGTATAAATCCGAAACTTCATTGAGAACTAACAAACTATAATCTCAGTCATTGAGGCAATTGCAATTTATCATAACATCAGTAAGAGTCAATATAAGAGCTTTTCCGCAAGTCCACATACTCAACTATCATTTAGTCTTTCACAATTGCTAACACTCACGCAATACTTGTGGTTACGAAGTTTTAATCGGACACAGAGAAAGATAGGGGCTTATAATTTCGCCTCCCAACCTTTTACCTCAAGGGTAATGTCAACAATAATAGCTCATGCTAAATTACATCCAATTAGATATATATATATATTAGGATCTTTCCAACACAATGTGCTTGCCAAAGGATAAAATGTAAAAAGGAAAGGTGAAGATCACCATGACTCTTGCATAAGGGTAGAAGATAAAAGTAAAAGATAGGCCCTTCGCAGAGGGAAGCAGATGTTGTCATGCGCTTTCAAGGTTGGATGCACGAAATCTTAATGCAAAAGAACGTCACTTTATATTGCCACTTGTGATATGGACCTTTATTATGCAGTCCGTCGCTTTTATTTCTTCCACATCACAAGATCGTATAAAGCTTATTTTCTCCACATTAATAAATCATATGTATTTAGAGAGCAATTTTTATTGCTTGCACCGATGACAACTTGAAGGATCTTACTCAATCCATAGGTAGATATGGTGGACTCTCATGGCAAAACTGGGTTTAAGGGTATTTGGAAGCACAAGTAGTATCTCTACTTGGTGCAATGAATTTGGCTAGCATGAGGGAGAAAGGCAAGCTCAACATGTTGGATGATCCATGACAATATACTTTATTTCAGATGTAAGAAAACATAGCCCATTACGTTGTCTTCCTTGTCCAACATCAACTCTTTAGCATGTCATATTTTAATGAGTGCTCACAATCATAAAAGATGTCCAAGATAGTATATTTATATGTGAAACCTCTCTTTCTTTATTACTTCCTATTAATTGCAACGATGACCAAAACTGTGTTTGTCAACTCTCAACGACTTTTAATCATCATACTCTTAATATGTGAAGTCATTACTCTCCATAAGATCAATATGATCTCTTTATTTCTTTTTATTCTTTCTCCTTTTTTATTCCCTTAAGATCATAGCAAGATAATCAAGCCCTTGACTCAACACTAATCTTTATTATATAGCTCACGGACTCGATTACATAGAGGGATCATAAAGCAAAACTCAAAACTAAATCATACTAAAACTTTATTCTACTAGAGCAAGATATTACTAAAAGGATCGAACTAAAAAAGGTAAAGATAGGAGTGTGATGGTGATACGATACCGGGGCACCTCCCCCAAGCTTGGCAGTTGCCAAGGGGAGTGCCCATAGCCATGTGATTATATCTCCTTTGCTGGTGAAGAAGATGGAGGTGATGATGGATAGTCGCACATCGAGCGTAGGAGGTCCTCCAATTTGCGGATAATGCCCTTGAGTGCGATGATATGCTCCTTGAACAAAATATTTTCACGTGTGAGGTACTTGTTTTGTATACGAGCTAACTCAATCATCTTGAAAGCTTCGATCTCGGTTGGGGTAATAAGATTGTGATCAAGTTGAAGGATGTCTTCTGCTACCGGAACTTGGTCCTCCGTGGCCTTCTTGATCCCTTCATCCCTGTTGATCTCCATGGGTTCTTCCCTCTTGAGCTCCATCTTCATTAGCCAAGCATTGTTGTCACCATTGTTGGAGGAGGGGGACGACATGATGCCTGGCCTTGACAACCCTGACAGAAAACAACTCGAAATGAAAACAGAGGATATTTGCGTGATACGGTGGTCAAAACTTCGGGAGATTATATAATGAATTTTTACCGACCAAAAGAAGTATCGTGCAATAAAACGGAGTTCAGAGAGCACACGAGGTTCCCACGAGGTAGGGGGGCGCGCCCAGGGGGGTGGGGCGCGCCTCCGACTCTCGTGGAAGCCTCGTGTCCTTCCTGGACTGCTTCTTATTTTGCTATTTTTTTAAAATATTCCAAAACGGAGAAAAATTGCCATTAGAACTGTTTTGGAGTCGGTTTACTTACCGTACCACATACCTATTCCTTTTCGGAGTCTGAAACGTTGTGGAAAGTATCCCTTATGTATTCCTCCGGGGTCACTGTTTCAATAACATTAGTTTCAACATTTATGGGATTACCTGAGATATAATGTTTGATTATTTGACTGTTCACCACCTTTGGATTTGTGCCTTCGAAGTTGTTGATTTTTATGGCACCGGAACGCTAGACCTCCTCGATAACGTAAGGACCTTCCCATTTAGAGAGAAGCTTTCCTACAAAAAATCTTAAACGGGAGTTGTATAGCAACACATAATCACCTGTATTAAACTCACGCTTTTGTATCCTTTTGTCATGCCATCTTTTAACTTTTTCTTTGAACAATTTGGCATTCTCATAAGCCTGGGTTCTCCATTCATCAAGTGAGCTAATGTCAAATAACCTCTTCTCACCGGCAAGTTTGAAATCATAGTTAAGATCTTTAATGGCCCAATATTCCTTATGTTCTAGTTCGAGAGGTAAGTGACATGCTTTTCCATAAACCATTTTATACGGAGACATACCCATAGGATTTTTATATGCAGTTCTATAGGCCCATAATGCATCATCAAGTTTCTTGGACCAATTCTTTCTAGATCTATTAACAGTCTTTTGCAAAATTAACTTGAGCTCTCTATTACTCAATTATACTTGACCACTAGACTGTGGGTGATAAGGGGATGCAATTCTATGATTAACATCATACTTAGCAAGCATTTTACGAAAAGCACCATGAATAAAATGTGAACCACCATCAGTCATTAAATATCTAGGGACTCCAAACCTCGGAAAAATAATTTATTTAAGCATCTTAATAGAAGCGTTATGATCAGTACTACTAGTTGGAATAGCTTCTACCCACTTAGTAACGTAATCAACAGCAACTAAAATATGGTATACCCATTAGAGGAAGGAAAAGGTCCCTGTTTAAAGAATACTTCATCTATTTTCCTTCTTTCATTCATAAACATATCATTTTCATGGTCCAGCAAGTATTTTTCTAAAGGATCATTAGGAGGCACGACAATAGAAGCAAGACCAATAATTTCATCCTTACTAGGCAATTCCTCATCACGGGGTTGTCTACGAAATTTAGAAAAATTAAACTCATGAGACATATCACCCAAACCAATAGTAACAACATCCTTTTCGCAGTCTGTCTTAGCATTAACAGTGTTCAAGAAGGGTCTACCAAATATAATGGGACAAAAGCTATCTTGTGGGGAACCAAGAACAAGAAAATCAGCAGGATATTTAACTTTCCCACACAAGACTTCAACATCTCTAACAATCCCAATCGGTGAAATAGTATCTCTATTGGCAAGCTTAATGGTAACATCGATATCTTCTATCTCAGCAGGTGCAATATCATGCATAATTTCTTTGTATAAGGTATGAGGTATTGCACTAGCACTAGCACCCATATCACACAAGCCGTGATAACAATGATCTCCTATTTTAACAGAAATAACAGGCATGCCTACCACAGGTCTATGTTTATCTTTAGCACCAGGTTTAGCAATTCTAGAAGTTTCCTCACAGAAATAAATAACATGCCCATCGATATTATCAACCAAGAGATCTTTAACAATAGCAATATTAGGTTCAACTTTAACTTGCTCAGGAGGTGTATAAGTGTTGGGAATCGAAGCATAATTTTAAAATTTTCCTACGTTCACCAAGATGCATCTATGGAGTCTACTAGCAACGAGGGGAAAGGAGTGCATCTACATACCCTTGTAGATCGCGAGCGGAAGCGTTCCAATGAACGTGGATGACGGAGTCGTACTCGCCGTGATCCAAATCACCGATGACCGAGTGCCGAACGGACGGCACCTCCGCGTTCAACACACGTACGGTGCAGCGACGGCTCCTCCTTCTTGATCCAGCAAGGGGGAAGGAGAGGTTGATGGAGATCCAACAGCACGACGGCGTGGTGGTGGATGTAGCGGGTCACCGGCAGGGCTTCGCCGAGCTTCTGCGAGAGAGAGAGAGAGAGGTGTTGCAGGGGAGGAGGGAGGCGCCCAAGGCTGTAGTTTGCTGCCCTCCCCCCCCCCACTATTTATAGGACCCCTGGGGGGGCGCCAGCCCTTGGGAGATCAGGTCTCCAAGGGGGGCGGCGGCCAAGTGGGGGGGAAGGGGTGCCTTGCCCCCCAAGGCAAGGGGGAAGCTCCCCCCTAGGGTTCCCAACCCTAGGCGCATGGGGGGAGGCCCAAGGGGGGCGCCCTAGCCCACTAAGGGCTGGTTCCCTTCCACTTTCAGCCCACGGGGCCCTCTGGGACAGGTGGCCCCACCCGGTGGACCCCGGGGACCCTTCCGGTGGTCCCGGTACAATACCGGTAACCCCCGAAACTTTCCCGGTGGCCGAAACTTGACTTCCTATATATAATTCTTCACCTCCGGACCATTCCGGAACCTCTCGTGACATCCAGGATCTCATCCGGGACTCCGAACAACTTTCGGGTTTCCGCATACATATATCTCTACAACCCTAGCGTCACCGGACCTTAAGTGTGTAGACCCTACGGGTTCGGGAGACATGCAGACATGACCGAGACGCCTCTCCGGTCAATAACCAACAGCGGGATCTGGATACCCATGTTGGCTCCCACATGTTCCACGATGATCTCATCGGATGAACCACGGTGTCGAGGATTCAATCAATCCGTATGCAATTCCCTTTGTCAATCGGTATGTTACTTGCCCGAGATTCGATCGTCGGTATCCCAATACCTTGTTCAATCTCATTACCGGCAAGTCTCTTTACTCGTACCGCAATGCATGATCCCGAGACTAACGCCTTAGTCACATTGAGCTCATTATGATGATGCATTACCGAGTGGGCCCAGATATACCTCTCCGTCACACGGAGTGACAAATCCTAGTCTCGATCCGTGCCAACCCAACAGACACTTTCGGAGATACCCGTAGTGCACCTTTATAGTCACCCAGTTACGTTGTGACATTTGGCACACCCAAAGCACTCCTACGGTATCCGGGAGTTGCACGATCTCATGGTATAAGGAAAAGATACTTGACATTGGAAAAGCTCTAGCAAACGAAACTACACGATCTTTTATGCTATGCTTAGGATTGGGTCTTGTCCATCACATCATTCTCCTAATGATGTGATCCCGTTATCAATGACATCCAATGTCCATAGTCAGGAAACCATGACTATCAGTTGATCAACGAGCTAGTCAACTAGAGGCTTACTAGGGACACGTTGTGGTCTATGTATTCACACATGTATTACGATTTCCGGACATACAATTATAGCATGAATAATAGACAATTATCATGAATAAGGAAATATAATAATAACCAATTTATTATTGCCTCTAGGGCATATTTCCAAGAATAAGTTCTAATATTGCTTTTACGAACCATAGTTGAAGCCTTAGCATGATCCTTTATCATAAGAGGGAAATGTGGTTTCTCAACATAAGTAGTAGGAACAATAGGATCATTATAAGTGACAGTCTTTTCTTCAACTTTAATAGGTTCAACTACTTTTACTTCTATGGGAGGATGATATTTAAACCACTTCTCCTTAGGGAGATCAACATGAGCAGCAAAAGATTCACAAAAAGAAGCTACTATCTCAGAGTCAAGTCCATATTTAGTGCTAAATTTACGGAAAACACCGGTATCCATAAAAGATTTAACACAATCAAACTTAGGTGTTATACCTGACTCCTTACCTTCGTCGAGATCCCAATCTTCAGAGTTGCGTTTAATCCTTTCCAATAAATCCCATTTGAACTCAGTAGTCTTCATCATAAAAGAGCTAGTACAAGAAGTATCGAGCATGGAGCGATTGTTGTCAGAAAGCCGAGCATAAAATTTTTGAATAATCATTTCTCTTGAGAGCTCATGATTGGGGCATGAATAAAACATTGACTTAAGCCTCCCCCAAGCTTGAGCGATGCTTTCTCCTTCGCGAGGCCAAAAATTATATATATAATTACGATCACGATGAACAAGATGCATAGGATAAAACTTCTGATGAAATTCCAATTTCAATCGTTTGTAGTTCCATGATCCCATATCATCACATAGCCTATACCATGTCAATGCATCTCCCTTGCAAGATAAAGGGAAGACCTTCTTCTTCATAACATCATCGGGCATACCTGCAAGCTTAAATAATCCACAAACCTCATCCACATAGATTAAGTGTAAATCGGGATGCAATGTTCCATCTCCTGCAAAAGGATTAGCTAGCAGTTTCTCTATCATACCCGAAGGAATTTCAAAGTAAATATTTTCAGTAGGTTCAGTATGTTGAGGAGCAACTATTTGCTCTACCAGTCAGGCTGAAGATACCCCGAACAAGCCCCTCAAAGGATTACTTTCCATAGTAACAAGTGACAGTAAATTTCAGCACACTATATAAATTTTTCCATACCAAATTCCACCTACAAAAGGCGCTTCACTCCCCGGCAACGGTGCCAGAAAAGAGTCTTGATGACCCACAAGTATAGGGGATCTATCGTAGTCCTTTTGATAAGTAAGAGTGTCGAACCCAACGAGGAGGAGAAGGAAATGACAAGCGAATTTCAGTAAGGTATTCTCTGCAAGCACTGAAATTATCGGTAACAGATAGTTTTGTGATAAGGTAATTTGTAACGGGTAACAAGTAATGAAAGAAAAGAAGGTGCAGCAAGATGGCCCAATCCTTTTTGTAGCAAAGGACAAGCCTGGACAAACTCTTATATGAAGGAAAACGCTCCCGAGGACACATGGGAATTATCGTCAAGCTAGTTTTCATCACGTTCATATGATTCGCGTTCGGTACTTTGATAGTTTGATATGTGGGTGGACCGGTGCTTGGGTGCTGTCCTTACTTGGACAAGCATCCCACTTATGATTAACTCCTATTTCAAGCATCCGCAACTACAAAAGAAGTATTAAGGTAAACCTAACCATAGCATGAAACATATGGATCCAAATCAGCCCCTTACGAAGCAACGCATAAACTAGGGTTTAAGCTTCTGTCACTCTAGCAGCCCATCATCTACTTATTACTTCCCAATGCCTTCCTCTAGGCCCAAACAATGGTGAAGTGTCATGTAGTCGACGTTCACATGACACCACTAGAGGAGAGACAACATACATCTCATCAAAATATCGAACGAATACCAAATTCACATGACTACTAATAGCAAGACTTCTCCCATGTCTTCAAGAACAAACGTAACTACTCACAAAGCATATTCATGTTCATAATCAGAGGGGTATTAATATGCATAATGGATCTGAACATATGGTCTTCCACCAAATAAACCAACTAGCATCAACTACAAGGAGTAATCAACACTACTAGCAACCCACAGGTACCAATATGAGGCTTTGGGACAAAGATTGGATACAAGAGATGAACTAGGGTTTGAGAGGAGATGGTGTTGGTGAAGATCGACCCCTCCCGATGAGAGGATTGTTGGTGACGATGATGGCGATGATTTTGTTGGAAATATGCCCTAGAGGCAATAATAAATGGTTATTATTATATTTCTTTGTTCATGGTAATTGTCTATTATTCATGCTATAATTGTATTGTCCGGAAATCGTAATACATGTGTGAATACATAGACCACAACGTGTCCCTAGTAAGCCTCTAGTTGACTAGCTCGTTGATCAACAGATAGTCATGGTTTCCTGACTATGGACATTGGATGTCATTGATAACGGGATCACATCATTAGGAGAATGATGTGATGGACAAGACCCAATCCTAAGCATAGCATAAAAGATCGTGTAGTTTCGTTTGCTAGAGCTTTTCCAATGTCAAGTATCTTTTCCTTAGACCATGAGATCGTGCAACTCCCGGATACCGTAGGAGTGCTTTGGGTGTGCCAAACGTCACAACGTAACTGGGTGACTATAAAGGTGAACTACGGGTATCTCCGAAAGTGTCTGTTGGGTTGGCACGGATCGAGACTGGGATTTGTCACTCCGTGTGACGGAGAGGTATCTCTGGGCCCACTCGGTAATGCATCATCATAATGAGCTCAATGTGACTAAGGCGTTAGTCACGGGATCATGCATTGCGGTACGAGTAAAGAGACTTGCCGGTAACGAGATTGAACAAGGTATTGGGATACCGACGATCGAATCTCGGGCAAGTAACATACCGATTGACAAAGGGAATTGCATACGGATTGATTGAATCCTCGACACCGTGGTTCATCCGATGAGATCATCGTGGAACATGTGGGAGCCAACATGGGTATCCAGATCCCGCTGTTGGTTATTGACCGGAGAGGCGTCTCGGTCATGTCTGCATGTCTCCCGAACCCGTAGGGTCTACACACTTAAGGTCCGGTGACGCTAGGGTTGTAGAGATATATGTATACGGAAACCCGAAAGTTGTTCGGAGTCCCGCATGAGATCCCGGACGTCACGAGAGGTTCCGGAATGGTCCGGAGGTGAATAATTATATATAGGAAGTCAAGTTTCGGCCACCGGGAAAGTTTCGGGGGTTACCGATATTGTACCGGGACCACCGGAAGGGTCCCGGGGTCCACCGGGTGGGGCCACCTATCCCGGAGGGCCCCGTGGGCTGAAAGTGGAAGGGAACCAGCCCTTAGTGGGCTGGGGCACCCCCCTTGGGCCTCCCCCCATGCGCCTAGGGTTGGGAACCCTAGAGGGGAGCTTCCCCCTTGCCTTGGGGGGCAAGGCAACCCCTTCCCCCCTTGGCCGCCGCCCCCCCTTGGAGATCCCATCTCCCAGGGCTGGCGCACCCCCAGGGGCCTATATAAAGGGGGGAGGGAGGTCAGCAACCTACAGCCTTGGGCGCCTCCCTCCTCCCCTGCAACACCTCTCTCTCTCGCAGAAGCTCGGCGAAGCCCTGCCGGAGACCCGCTACATCCACCACCACGCCGTCGTGCTGTTGGATCTCCATCAACCTCTCCTTCCCCCTTGCTGGATCAAGAAGGAGGAGACGTCGCTGCACCGTACGTGTGTTGAACGTGGAGGTGCCGTCCGTTCGGCACTCGGTCATCGGTGATTTGGATCACGGCGAGTACGACTCCGTCATCCACGTTCACTGGTACGCTTCCGCTCGCGATCTACAAGGGTATGTAGAGGCACTCCTTTCCCCTCGTTGCTAGTAGACTCCATAGATGCATCTTGGTGAACGTAGGAAAATTTTAAAATTATGCTACGATTCCCAACAGATTTCCCCCTCCCGGAGGGAAGTTTCCCCGATAGAACAGCTCTGCCGGAGCCCTAGATTGGTTCCGCCAAGGTTCCGCCTCGTGGCGGCGGAGTTTCTTCCCGAAAGCTTGCTTATGATTTTTTCCTCAGACGAAAGACTTCATATAGCAGAAGATGGACACCGGAGGGCCACCAGAGGACCCACGAGGCAGGGGGCGCGCCCAAGGGGGTAGGGTGCACCCCCACCCTTGTGGCCAGGGTGTGGGCCCCCTCTGGTATTTTCTTCGCTCGGTATTTTTTATTATTTCCAAAAATAACTTCCGTGGAGTTTCAGGACTTTTGGAGTTGTGTAGAATAGGTCTCTAATATTTGCTCCTTTTCTAGCCCAGAATTCCAGCTGCCGGCATTCTCCCTCTTTATGTAAACCTTGTAAAATAAGAGAGAATAGGCATGATTATTGTGACATAATGTGTAATAACAGCCCATAATGCAATAAATATCAATATAAAAGCATGCTGCAAAATGGACGTATCAGGACCCACCCATTGCAACCACCAAGCCACCGCGGGGTCTCGTCGTCATCCCCCCTAGTATCGGAGGAGCCAAATTCTCATGGCCCGGTTTGACACTGGCCACGGAAACCTTGAAGACGTCCGGGGGGATCGACCGGCCGTGGAACAATGGTTCCTTCGGCTTCATTATCGTCGCCTTCCCCACATCCACCTTCTGGTCGCTGATGGTGTACAATATGGTGCACGGGGTTACGTCAGCCTGCAAAGACATGTCTGCGACGTGAGACATTCGAAAGGCAACAGAAACGGGAGATTATACATTTATTGAAGAGGGACGGTGTGATAGATACCGTGAGGGCGTCGAGCTCAGCCAAAGAAGAAGCACCGCCGAGCACGTCCGAGACGGAGGACGGGCTGCTATGAGCATGTGCGGGAGTCGGTGCAGGTGCTGGTGCAACGCTAGTCGTGCTGCTCCCGAAGAAGTCGGCAAGGGGAAAGTCTGCTGCATTTTTCTGGTTTTTGCCTGCTCTAACTGAGAATGGCCGGAACCAAGACACCAGACATATCTGCAATCGCCTGTTTTGCGGCAGCGTACGCTGTTGCGACTTTCTCAGCTGATTTCTTCTCAACCGCAATCTCAACCTTCTTGCCAATGTTTTCTTCAGTTAACCTCCGTCTTTGCTTTCTCTCCTCCATGGTCTCACGGTAGTACTTCTTCCACGTGGCGCCGTCTCCGGCACCGTGCATGCATCCACACGACGGCCGAGTGTCCACCGGGGGAGTCCTTTCAATATGTTCAACGCCCGGTTGAATGGGGTGTCCCAGTTGGGCCTCATCAACGCCTCAGACGGCGAGTTGCTTTCGGCCGCAATCCTGTGCTGCTCTATCTGCAAAAGGAACAAGGATCGTTTACAAATATGACTAAACGTGCAGTCGAATTGATCAGAAACTAAAATTACCAGCAGTCTCATGAACTATGTCGTAACCGGGTCCATCTCGAAAACCTTCTTGACTGGGTCCCAATGGTACCGGGCCTTGAGGACGTCACGCTCCTACGGGACGGTGAAGTCTGCCAAGGGGTCTGGGATGCCCAGACTTCCGCGTTCCGCGTCCTCCTTGGCCCATATGGACCTCTTCCCGCCGTAACCACGGCTTCCGAGGTGGTGGCACCCCATGTTCCTCTCTTGAAGCCCCTTCATGTACTTCGACTTCTTTTTGGCAGCTTCGGCCTTGCAAGCCGCCTTGAATATTTGAAACTGCTCTTCCGTGATTGTCGGATCATCCTTTACAATCTCAGAGTAGGGTTCCTTTTTCTTGATGATCCGATGTTTCACCCTTGCTTTCTAGGCGGCCAACGCATCGCTAAACTTGGTCATGGTGTGTTTGTTTATCTTCTTCATTGCCGGGTCTTTGTCTAGATTTTTATATTCCTTTTCATCCCGGCCCGGGAACAAGAATATCTGATGCAGCTTCTTTAGGAGGGAGGGCCTCATATCATCTATCTTCTTTAGTTTCTCATCGTTGATGGTGGCGGTTGTCCGTACGATGCAGCCTATTTGATTGCCGTAGCACGTGCGCGCTTCCGCGGGCTTTTTGGCTCAAAAATGCCGTCGTCCACCTCCGTGACCACCAGTCTACACTACAAAAAAAAGACACATAAGTGACATTTTGGACCGAACGGAATTTTTTTCTGTCATACATATGACACTTCTATGACGATAATTGTGACAAAACCCGGTATCATCATTGATGTGGTGGGCTCCTACTTCTATGACATAAAATGGGCTTTTCGTCCTGGGCGGGCCGGAGACGCAGCTGCATGACATTCTTTGGGCCGTCCATGACGGAAAAAACCGTGGTAGAAGCGAGGGCGAGGAAAATTTCGGCGAGTTCCCGGTTATGGTGGGAGGTCGGGAGCCGAGCAATGCGCGTTTCTCTCGTACGCGTACGCGCGTGTGTGCGAGGCGTTGGCTCTAACTGAACCCGAGCGAGGCATTGGGCTCTAACTGAACCCGAGCGATTGCACTGCAGGCTACGTGTTACTGAACCCGAGCGATCGATCGATGGCTGTTAAGTGAACCCGATCGAGCGATTCCTTCGCTACTGCTGCTAACTGAAGCCGATCGATTGGATGAACAGTGAGTGCTGCGGGGGGTTTGGATGAACAGTGAGTGGTGGCGTTGCCTCTGGATGAACATGACCCAGTGGTGTGGAGGGCTGGATGAACAGTAGACGGTGGAGGGGTGCCCGTGGAGGGGTGGTGGAACAGGACCCCGTGGTGTGGAGGGCTGGATGAACAGTAGACGGTGGAGGGGTGCCCGTGGAGGGGTGGTTGAACAGTAGCCGGTGGAGTAGCGCGCGGTGGAGGCTGGATGAACAGGAGCCCGTGGAGGCTGGAGGAGGTCGACGGTAGCCCGTGGAGGCTGGAAGAGGTCGACGGTGGAGATGAACAGTGTCCCGTGGAGTCCCGTTTTGCGGTACGCCACACCCCTCCCGATCAACAGGACCCCCGTTTCGACCATAGCGCTCCAACACAAGTCCGTTTCCTCCATTTTGCGGTACGCCACACCCCTCCCGATCAACAGGACCCCCGTTTCGACCGTAGGAGGTCCGTTTCCTCCGTTTTGCGGTACGCCGGACCCCTCCCGATGAACAGGATCCCATTTCGAACATGGACGGTCGAACACAAGGCCTTTTCCTCCGTTTTGCGGTACGCCAGGCCTCGTTTCCATCGCCTGTTCCGTCCAAGCCCTCCCGATGAACACGACCACGCATTCCGTTCCGACCCAGCCGGTTGGCTCCCACGCGTTCCGTTGCCTCCCGATGAACACGACGCATTCCGTTGCCTCCCCATGAACACGACGCATTCCGTTGCCTCCCCATGAACACGACGACGACGCTGTTTCTCCGTTCCGACCCAGCCATGTACACGAGCCCTGGCCGTACGTATGCGCGAGTAGGCGTTCAAGACCCTGCCCGTATGTATGTACGTGGTCGTATTTTCTTTCTTGCACCCTGGCCACTGTACGTACGTGTACATGCTACGTGCGCGCCTCTACTACGACACGTACGCGCCTCTACTACGACACGTGCGCGCCTCTACATCGACCAGTATATATGTACGTACACGTTCGCGACCAGAATGACAACGCTACGTACGCTTCGACCAGGTGGGTCCCGACTGTCAGGCACTTCCTTGCCTGCGAAGATGTAGCTGGTGGGTCCCAGCAGTCAGGGGGGCGAATCGTTTTGTTTTTTGTTTTTTTTGCCCGGACGCACCTCCTTGCGTGCGAAGGTGTAGCTGCTGGGTCCCAGCAGTCAGGGGGGAATCGTTTTGTTCTTTTTGCCCGGACGCACTTCCTTGCGTGCGAAGATGTAGCTGGTGGGTCCCAGCAGTCAGGGGGGCGAATCTTTTTTTTCGGACGCACTTCCTTGCGTGCGAAGATGTAGCTGGTGGGTCCCAGCAGTCAGGGGGGCAAATCGTTTTTTTGGATGCACTTCCTTGCGTGCGAAGATGTAGCTGGTGGGTCCCAGCAGTCAGGGGGAAACGTTTTTTTCGCGAAATACGGTGGCCCGTCCGGTGGGTCCCCGCTGTCAGGTGGCGGAATAATTATTTTGCACGTAATAAGGAGGCACTTCCTTGCTGCGGCCGTGGACCCAGCTGTCAGCCTCTCCACGTACAGTCCACGTCCGATGGAAGCCATTCCTTGACCACGTGTGACCACGCCGCGCCGAGAGCACCAGGGCGGTGGACGACGGCGAGGCCTAGGAAGGGGACGACGCGGAGCCGGGGAAGACGCGGCAGTGGATGCCCACGCGTAGAGGAGTATGAGGGTTCACTCGTTCGGCTGCATTGTGAGGCTACCGTCGCCGTAGAATAACAGGGGGTGTGGGTGCGTAGAGGGATGGCCTGGCCAGCGGTGGGAGTAGTAGGGGGCGGTGAGGCCTCCACGGCATCACAGCCGGCCACGGGCGGCAGGAGCAGGCGGCACGACCGGCGCTGCTTTGGGCGGCTGGAGCAAGAAGACCAGAGGTTGAAGAAGCACTACGGCCGTTGGATGGACATCGTACGGTCACTGGAGCTAGAATCGTTCATATATTGACTAAAGTTGACAAAGGCCTCCGTCCCAGTCAACTTAGTAGGCCCACAAGTCAGCCTCCCACCAAGGTGGGTCCCAGCTAGCAGGGGGTATTCATTTTTTTTGTGCGTAATAAGGAGGCACTTCCGGTGGGTCCGAGCTGACAGAGGGGGGAACATTTTTTTCACGAAATACGGTGGCCCATCCTGTGGGTCCCAGCAGTCAGGGGGAAATGTTTTTTCGTGAAATACTGGTGGCCCGTCCGGTGGGTCCCTGCTGTCAGGTGGAGGAATAATTATTTTCCGCGTAATAAGGAGGCACTTCCTTGCGGCTACCGTGGACCCAGCTGTCAGCCTCTCCACGTACAGTACTCTTCCGATGGAAGTCGGTCGTTGACCACATTGACCACGCCGCGCCGAGAGCACCACGGCGGTGGACGACGGCGAGGCCTAGGAAGGGGACGACGCCGAGCCGGGGAAGACGCGGCAGTGGAATCCCGCGCGGAGAGGAGTACGAGGGTTCACCGGTTCGGCTGCGGTGTGAGGCTGCCATCGCCGCAGAATAACAGGGGGTGTGGGTGAGTAGAGGGATGCCCTGGCCAGCGGTGGGAGTAGTAGGGGGTGCTGAGGCCTGCGCGGCAGCACAGCCGGCCATGGGAGGCGAGAGTAGGCGGTCCCGCCGGCGCTGCTTTGGCGGCTGGAGCAAGAAGATCAGAGATTGAAGAAACACGACGGCCGTTGGATTGACATCCAACGGTTACGTCTGCTAGAATCGTTTGTTGACGTGTATAATAACTAAAAAAATCTTGCATACGCGTCAACTAAACAGGCCCACAAGTCAGACCACTCCCTCTTTTTTTTAATCATTTATATATAGCTCATGGCAACTTCTTATGCAATTTATTGCAGTCGTTTTTTTGGTTGGCCAGGGCCAATTTCGCATATTTCTGTGGGTTCCAAACTATTTTTAATACCGAAATGTCGAGCCAGATTTAAAGTACTTTGAAGATATATTTAAATTAGGTTAATGCCCAGTGAAATAGGAATATGAAAATGTGAAAAAATTCAGAAATTATAAAGTAATTGCCAATTTGTCATCTATTTTTATATTTACAACCCATTTCATATTACTTTCAAGATTTGCAGGCGTCTTGAAAGAGTTGCAGCCCATCAGGGCTCATTTTCAGAAAAAATAAACTGGGCTCATTTTCACAAAGAAAAAATAGCTGGGCTGGTCACATGGTGAACATAAAATATAAGCCTGGGCTAGACGGGCCACAACCCAGTTCAAACCCTGCTCCGTCTACACAATACCAAACAAAAAAATACTGCTCGAGTAGCTACGTCCCAGGTGTCAGCCGATCTTGTGGTGTTCTCTTGTCTATTGACTATATACGCTCACAATGTCGTGGGTCCCAGATGTCAGGAAAACACTAGGAGGAAGCATTTTATTTTTCCATACGCTCACGTGGTGGGCCCCTACTGCCATCCTCTCCACGTACTTCTTCCAATTCCTGTTGTTTGTTGACCATGTTGACAACGCGAGAGGGCGGCGCCGCGGCGAGCGCACCAAAGCGCACGGAGGACGTCGGCGTTAACGATTTAGGAGACGGTGGGGCGGCGATGCGTGCGCTGAGGCGCAGCCAGCCGTGGGAGGCGGAAGCGGGCGGCCCCGCCGGCGCTGGTTTGGTTTTGGCGGCTGGAGGAAGACAGGACTGAAGAAACACGACAGACTGTAAAAGCAGCAGGAGTACTTAACAACCTTAACTGAAACCAGCAGGGGCACTTAACAATCAAAGCTGAAAGCAGTATGAGTACTTATACAGGTTCAACCGTACAAAGCATGCCTCGAACATTGCTACTTTGCCTATAGTTAACCAAGGGTGAGGCCGCCAAGCCCCAGGACAAGGCCCAGGCGCCACCCCGCGCATCCACAACCTTCTGAAAGCGGCTTCATCTCGCAACGTGGTCAATAAACAGGATATTCACTTTAGAGCCATGGAAAAGCATGAACATAATCTTTTGTCCTATTCTCCAAGATGGACGGGCCTTCATTATTTGAGACCACCCATGAATAAGTATCTTTTCACCTCCAAGGGGAATTGAGTAGGTCGACATAAACATCATGTTGTGACCAAGCGCAAGTCTGATCCGACCATGGTCAGGCATCTGTATAGGAACAATAGAACTCGGTAGTTCCTGTTTCAAGAAGATCACAGCTGTAAAACTGTGTATAAGCAATAGTTTATGAACAATATATATAACAGAAAACAGCTCGTACCATAAGTTTTCGACACAGTTGGACCTGTTCAACGAGTGCAGCAGTGGCACACATATCCCACGTGGCCTTCCACCATTGAAACGCCCCACAAGGACCTCAAGACGATCAATAAAGTGTAGGAACTTGTGGATGTCGATCCAGTCAACTTCAGTGCCATTAGTAACAGCCGAGTTATTACAGAGTAACAAACGAGCAGACTGCTTAACTCTGAAAAAACCTACACGTGCCACCAATTATAATAAAAATATTAGTTAGAAGTAGCATCTTCGTGAGAGATTCGTTGCTACTTCTAAAGTTAAATTGTGATTAGTTAGACAGAATAGGTGGATTAAGAAGTAATCGAGGCAACAAGCAAGAACCAGATACAAAACTAACATGGATGAACAATTGGAACGACGTCGGGGTGGAAGATCGCACTGAAGATGAGACCAGGTTCTGCTATTTCCATCAACATTCGTGCGCCAACTTTCAGTCTGTAACACTTGAGAAAGTTTATCCAAGCTCGGCCATAAAAAAAGCAGCGATCTTCTTGGTTCATGAACCCAACTCGGAACTTATATCCATGGCTTGTCTTCACTGTGACCATTAAACTAGTGTATTCAGTTATGGCAAGGCCGAGCATCTTGAGTACATGTGTTCTGGCAGAGCAAATAATACACTGCAGGAAAAATAATATGAGAACACAGCATGTTCAAAAAACCCCCACCCTCCCGGATAGAAAAGAGGATTCTAGGAACATACTGTGCGCATTTCAAAATGCTGTGTTAGGATGAGAAGGAACAAGTGTGGCGTCTCGCCGAGGGCGCAGAAACCTGTAGGGTACTCGCACTTTGGGCACTACAAATGAAACACACTAGATTCAGTAGGAAGAAAAATGCATCAATGGCGGCGGCTGCCATCCTAGGATTACCTGCGACCAAGGGACTTGGATTTATCGGGGATGGATGAAGAATTCGTACCTGGTTCTCCATGAGAAAACCCTATGCAATCGCCGAGAGGGGGTTTTCTCTGAACAAGCAGACAAGGGAGAAGGGGATTCAGGCCCATTGAAATATTGCCGCTTCGTCCGTCCAACTTACTACTAAAGCTGGAAAGGGGGGGTTGTGATTTGACGGCTCATTGGGCATTACTGCGGCGCTACGACCGGAGTGTGTCTACCGTGAACTTGTGCACTCTAATTTGTGCATATGGCACGTGGACCCCGTTGCCCCACATATCAGCGAAAGGAAGTAGAAAGACAGGAGTAACTAGTTACACATAAATATATTTTTTAACAGAGAGATACTCCCTCTGTAAAGAAATATACAAATCTTTTATATCACAGGCTCACCTTGCCGAGAAATATACTCCCTCTGCAACGCACGGGCATTATGGGGGTTCAGCTGAGAATATAATACTCAGATAGGCTCACGGTTCTGGACTTTGGGCCGCAGGCCGACCCTGCATGTTTGGGGGCCCATGTGTTCTACCTCAACGCTTTTCATATTGCAAGCGATCGGTACGGCGCTGGTTTTAGATGCTGTCGCAAGGCGAATACACAAAATTGAATAAAGCACGGCAGCTGTTGGAATGAAATCGAACGACAGTTCCTAACCAGCAACCAGAGTTGCAATTCTATCAACGATATACCATGTGATAAATAATACTGTCGTACTACTTATACACACAGGACACTTGTTTCACCATGCCAGATTATTACATCAAAATCTCTCGAAGGATAGATTAGTTCGGTAGTTGCGTGCTGCTACTGAAGAATTTCAAAGTTGATTTGGACCAGCTCTCCTTGCCTTGAAAGTTCGATTTTGACATCATCCCCTACCGCAAGATATGATTTAGATTTGAACCTTGACCATCCTTTAGCATCAATCATCATGCGACCATCCTTTGTACTTACGGTATATTGAGCAGGTTCATTCACACCAAGGCTGCGCATGGTAAGAGAAACTTGGCCGCGGTCGCCCGGATTGTTGAACGACTCCCTCGTTGCTCTAGGAATTCTCTGTTTGCAAACAAGAAGACATACCCAAATAGTTAGATCAACACAGTGAATCATGTGAAACAACATGGAAAGAAAAAAGAACGAAGCACTTGGGCGGCCAATGCTTACCAAGAAGGTGGACATGTCGGTTTTTGTAAGGACTTTGGTATATGAAGTGCGAACTGCAGCCCAGTCTGTTGCCGGTGCAACTGCACAGGCCGGAGCAGATGCAAGTGCAAGTGTTGGTGCAGGTGCCGAAGCCGCTGCTGCTGCCGGAGATGGTGCTCCTTGTAGAGCTGGTGCCGGTGTCGGAGCAGGTGCCGGTGTCGATGCCCGATCCTCCGGTAGATCAGACTGATCCGCTGATGCGGTCGGTGCCCAATCCTCAGCTGGATCAGACTGAGCTGCTGCCGCTGTCAGTGCTAGAGCAACTGCCGGTGCTCGATCTGTGCGAGACAGCGGCGATCGTGTCTGGTCTGCTATGATCAGCTTTCTAACTTGACTAGGATCCATGACCGTGATCCAGTTTTTTTCTTCATTTCTTTAAACGCGAGAAGGACTAATTGTGGCGTTTTTGTTAAACCAAACTGCAGTTCATCATAGGGATTCAACTTGTACTCAGACAACAGACTGATCCAATTTTTTCCAGTAATATAAGTGATGGACAGTGCCTTCGTTACTGACACGACATAAGAAGTGAAACCTGCAAAAATAGCCATCGTAGAGCAAACCAAACGGTTTATTCTGTGATGAATGTCACATGGCAAAACCTGCATCGTAAAATTGCAGGAAAAGAAAGAAAACATGACATTAAATCAATAAGATTTAGACAGTAAATCAATAAGATTTACTTGATGTGACACGAGTGAATCCTTACCAGAAAATCACTATGTTGAAGTACTAAACAGAAGATTGATCGTCCAACTACGCGTGGCATGCAGGGGCCCCGCCTACTCCCACAAGCAGGACAGTCCAAAGGTCGTGACAAATCGTATGGACCGAACATCCATGGGACTGGAAATCCTGGTGGGTGCGATAAACCCTGCAATGCATACAGATATTGGAGTGTAACTATAATTGATAAACCGTCCTCACAAAAAATATGATCTGGATACTTCAAAATATACAGACTGAATTGAGTGGACCAAAAGCGGCAGTACTAATAAACAATACAGGGTTCACAAACACAAATCAAGTACTGAACAATAGTACTTACTACAGACAAGCAAAGTTGCACTAACTAAACTCTGCAGACTATTTCTTGCCACCGACCTACGGGATAAACCCCGCATAACTGACTAGGCCATGGACTTCGTGTGAGATGTCTACGTGCACCATCACCATCTTGTCAACCTTGGAGAACCTAACAGAGTGGTCTTTCCACTCATAAACATGATGATGAAGACAGGTCGCATCAGATTTGTTGGGAAGCTTTACAAGAACCACACCCTTCGTAATCGAAGGCACAACCAGGAAATTGTTGTGGTCAAGTACAGCCTCGAGAACACGCCTGACAACAATGCTACAGGAACACACTAGTTCAGGACACGTGGCGACAAGGACACAACAGCTGGATAGTTCAGCAGTAGAACTCATCATCAGGTCTTCCAATTCACACGGCATGACTTTGAGAACTTCATCTCCACCGCGGACCTGGTTCTAATTCAAACATAAACCATATTTTATTACTACCTCCGTTCAGAAATATAAGATGATTTTCGATATTATACTCCATATATGACTACATATACGCACAGAAATGAGTGAACAAAGACACTAGAACATGTCTTCAAAGGCATGAGAGCAGAGGGATTACATGCAATATCCATAACACAAGTTACTGAGGCAAATATACCCTCTTAAAAGGTAGCATTGATGTTCATAAAGTACTCCTCCGTCCCAAAATTCTTGTCTTAGATTTGTCTAGATACGGATGTATCAAGTCACATTTTAGTATTAGATACATCCGTATCTAGACAAATCTAAGACAAGAAATTTGGGACAGAGGGAATAGTTGAAAGTAATCTATAAGAAATCAGTGTCAACCTCTCGCATGTTTTGGTCAAAAGAGGAATTTAGAACCGTCATTTGGCACACTAAAATCACATGCAAGATCACCCAGAAAGTTGTACTACCAGTACTAGTACTGCGTGTTAGATGAAAAAACACGATCAAGATCGAGAAAAAGATCATCAACAAGAGACATTACCTGGACTTGCTTAATGAGGGATCCCGGAGAGGAGGGCTTGGACAGGGCGATGGCTTTGAGCTTGTCTGCGGTAGTCTCGGCGGGGTGCTTGCGCTTCTTCGTACCATGAGCCTCGATGGTTTTGGCAAGAGCCATAGACATCATGTCGGCCGATGCTCCAGCATCCATCCAAGAGAGGAAGCTGAGAGAGAAGAGTCAAAGGAGGAACGAGATGAGGGAGAAGCGAAGCGAGTGGGGGTTTTCTTCAAGAGAGGAAGCCGAGAGAGAAGAGTGAAATGATGGTTGCTTCGTCCGTCCAACTTACTACTGGAAAGGAGGGGGTTTTGTGATTTGACGGCTCATTGGGCATTACTGCGGCGGTTCGATCGGGGTAGTCTACCGTCACTCTACTACAGAGTAATTTAGTGCATGGCTGGTCAACCGAGGTGCTGGCTGTCCCACACGTCAGCGAAAGTGAGTAATTTAGTGCATGGCTGGAGGAGGATCCGCACGGTAGAGCGTGTCCACTGTTTTTCTGAAGAAAAAAATGATTACAGCAAGCGTTTCCACTCTTACGACGGAGGAGTGCGAAACACGGCAGCCACTTGAACATACACAGTGCTCCTACTACTAGGCATGTGCAGTGGTTCATATGTCAGTACTACACAATCTTGTTGCTAGTGTAGTAAGATATGACGATAACAAATGATGTTGTGCGCATGTCAACTACTCCTATATGTAACATAGTACCACTTTTTCGACTGTCCGGTCGAGAATGAACGGTGAGATCAATGTTAACAGAACTAGGTCCACAGCGCACGGAGAGTATGGTGCTACATTACTCCACGAAACATGAACCATATGAAGCACGAATAGTGTTAGGCAGGGTGTATGAAGGGTGCACGGGATGGGAGCAAAAGTTCCCTTCTCGACCCACTTTTGGGTGTTTGGCAGATTGCATGAGTCCACACTAGTAGGTTGACAAAAATACATGAAGAGGAAACAACTATATTGAGATGAGAATGCAACTAAACACACCCACACGCTTTGTGCTACAGTGACTGATCTGCACCGTCTGAGTTTGATCCAACGGTCATGTTGCGCCAAGACATGGACATGCCCTTGTAGAGGGCGCCTAAACACCACCGAAGTCCCTCCGCTTCTCGAGGCGCACGACGTTGGTGATGCAGGGTGCAACCGCCCGCAGAGCCCGCTCCCAGTCGACGGGAGCCAGCTCGTCAAAGACGGCGTCCAATGGCATGAATGGATTCCGGTGACGGAGCCCTAAAAGGATTCGCCCGGCAACGGTGACGGCAGCCTGCAACCCCTCCTTGTCCAGCTCAGCCCCCACCATCGCGCGGAGACGGCTCAGCTCCTCGGAGATATAGGTGAAGAAGGAGACCAGGTCAGGAAGCCGCAGCTCGTTGAAGTCGACCGGGTGGTCGAACGGGTTTAGTCCGCGGCCATCATCGTCGCGCTGGCACGACGGTAGGCATCGCGCAGCCGCAACACGTGCGTGGCAACTTGGTTCACCAAGTGGCTGAGGCGATCCTGGACCTCGTCATGATCGGCCCGCTCGCGCTCCAACCGGCTCCCCTGACGGCCTATCGTATCTCCCGCTTTCTGCAGCAACGCCGCCGACGCCTCGAGCATCTTTGTGGTGGACGCCTGCCGCTTTTGAAGCTCCGTGAACTCCCGCACATAACGGAGGAGCATGGCACTCCTCTCCTCCTTGAGCTCACGGAGCTCCACGTCCTTGGCCCTGAGCTCCGAATCCTTGGCATGGAGCTCCTGTGTCAGGCGCCTCACCTCGGACTTCATGATCTGCTGCGCCGCCATGGCACCAGGTAGAAGCAATGGGGAGAAGAAGCAAAGGGGGCGAAACGGCTGAAAGGCAATGCAATCTACGGGAAGGCGGAGGGAGCGGGGAATCTTTTGGTTTTCACCACGGTAAAACACCAGTCGACGACTTCTCACATCAGGGAGCAGTGGGTTTTTACAGGCGGAGTCATCGTGACTAATTGCAGCCGCGCCTGCTCCCATCAATCAAAAAATTAAAAATCCTGTCACGCCTGCTCCCGTCAATCAAAAAATTAAAAATCCTGCCGCACCCAAACACCAGAGCAACGCCGCGGTGGATATTTAAATTTACCTGCCAGCAAGTAGATAAAAAAGGGGTGAAAAAATAAATGTGGCGGCGGCCTAGCTAATCGGTCGAACTAGCCCAACTAGCTAGCCACCGTGCTTCACTGATGTACTCGGCAGGAAAGGTGGTCTTTCGTGATTTGATGACTCATTTACTTGCTTCAGCGCTACGACCGAGGAGGACCCAGAAAACGCGCGGTAGGGCGTCCCACGTCAGGAAGAATATATGCGTGCACCACCCGGGAGGACCCCGAAACCGCGCGGTATGGTGTGCCACGTCTCGGCACGGAGGAAAAATGTGCGTGTAAAAATATACTGTATCAGACGTAGTACCTATGGTTCGACCTCGGGACCCAGCCAGTCAGGTCGAAAACACCCCACTAGCCACACAGCTTCATCATGCAAACGTGGCATGGAGGATAGATGTGGTTAGCTCCGTCTCGACCAGCCACAACGTCTCTTGTTCTAGGCGATTCTTCTATTTTCCAAGCCTTTTTTAGTTGTAATAACACCACGGCAAGCTAGCGCCGCTCTTCGTGTGTGCCCGTGCAAAGGTTAGACGATGGAGAGAAGAGAGATTGAGATCGCAGACCTGGGACCCACCAGTAAGTGAGGCAACGGTCATGCACGTGTTGACGAGGCACTCCCTCTACTCTACTCAACGCAAGTACTATATAAAATCAAGTTATGGGACAAAGCCAACAACCGTTCGTTTTTTCAGGCTATCGACTTACGCTTTGTAGTCCAGGTTGCCAGTTCGAATCTCGTCTTTCAGATTTGTTAGTTTTAGGTCCAAATTTGATTAATGACAAGTGGGACCCCCGTGTGTTGTTACGATATTTTAGTGTAGGATGGTTTTTTTGAACAAACACTTTGCGCGGTTAGACAAGTAACGACACGAGTTACACGTATTTTGCAAGTTTACGAACAAAAATGACAGCAGCATAGAATATCACATCCACCCCGCAGCTTAGATACTATGGTGATACGAGTTTTTACACCATTGGAAGTGAGATCCAATGGCTTGGGAGTAGTCTTTGTAATTATGCGCAATTTCCAAACTCTGCAAAGGTTTTTTTGGGCAAATAAAACATTCATGCCTCGTGTGTGTGCCGCTGCATCTTCGATCCAACGGCTCCCGGGTGCTCATATTAGGTGCTCCCCGTAGCTTAATTACCCGCTACGGTGATATGAGCATCTAGGTCGTATGATCAGTGATCAGATGGCACATGCGTAGTACTTGTACTTTCTGCGCATTTCCCAAACTCTATCAGCCGTATATTGCAAAAACATTCAAACCTCCTACTGTGGGCCGTTAGATCTCAGTGAACTCGTATCACCATAGAATCTATGGTGCGGGAGCACCTCATACTCTCCCGTGCGAGAAAACACAAGGTGCTATCGCAGCTTGGATGCTACGGTGATACGAGCTTGGAGGTCGTTTGATCTGAGATCCAATGGCATCTGAGCAGTCTTTGTGCTTGTAAGGAGTGGCCGAACTCTTTTGGGGCTTTTTTGCAAAAAACCATTCGAACCACCGAGGAGGTGTTGGGTCACAAATCCAACGCCTCCGAAGAGCTTGTATCACCAAAGCATCTAAGGTGTGGTAGCACATGATATTCTTACATACAGGAGAATATGATGTCCTCCTTCATCTTAGATGCTACGGTGATACGAGCTTCGAGGTCGTTGGATATGGGATCAAAGGGCATCTAAGTAGTTTTTGTACAAATTGTGTGCAATTCTCAAACTCATCAAGGTTTCCTGCAAAAATATTAAGACACATCATGTGAGCTGCTATATCTCAGATCTACAAGCTCCAAGCAACTCGTATCGGCATATAGCATCTAAGGTATGGGGGCACATGATATTCTCCCGAGGAGGAGGGGTGGGGGTGCACAACCAATCGGTGGTTGGGAGGGTGGGGACAAATATAATCTAAACAACCCTAAACAGAGCTCCACAATTTTATCTAAGGTCGAGGGGTTGACCCACGACAATCATAGCTCCGCCTAAACACAACATTTGCATGTACTGTAGTACTAGACTTAATATTCATGTTTCAATTTCATGTTCCTTTTAAATACTGAACTGAGGACCATGGATGTCTTACATTTTACTCCCTTCGTTCCTAAAATTAGTCTTTTTAGAGGCGTCAAATGGACTGGCACATACAGATGTATATAGACATATTTTAGAGTCTAGATTCACTCATTTTGCTCCGTATGTAGTCACTTGTTGAACTCTCTAAAAGACTAATATTTAGGAATAGAAGGAGTATTTTTGAATTCGTGTCATACATGCATGGTTTGGAAAAATAGATGCACTAAACTTATTGGATTGTTGTTGTGTTCGTGCGTGTGTGTCTCTGTGTGTGTGTGTGTGTGTGTGTGTGTGGTCATATGCTTGATACATACAAAGTTTTCTCACCTTCATATTGTTCATCTTTTAAATTTGAATTTGCATTGGAAAACTTACTAGGGATACCATGAAATGTGAAATCCACGTTGAGATCACTATATCACAAACTCACTCCAATTCAACAACTCGTCATAAATCAATTACCACGTTGAGATTAGTATTTGCAAGGAAAATACGGGTATTGTAATACACATAGATTCGTTCGGCAATTTAAAAGGTTCCTTTCGTATTCTCGAATGGTAGGACCCAACGGCGTACCAGCCAGACCTTGGCTCGTGTTGATCCTAAAAAAACCGGGCTCGTGTCCTTCGGTGGCGTGCGTGGTACGCACATTAGGCAACCCCAACCAGTCGAGCCTCAGCGTTTCAAGTCAAAATATCTGGCGGCCAGAATTCCAGCCCTAGGAAATTCCCCTCATGTCCCCGGTCCATAATGACTACCGATGAACAACGGAGGGATGCTTCAGTAACTAGACATCGTTACCTACCGTGCCGAGCACGGTTCAATTCCCTCGGTCGCCGCTCGTCAAGGTCACCCGTCAACTGCATTGCCTAGTACTACTACTACACCAGGATGAGCACAGAATTGAGCCCGTTTGTTTGTGCCTAGTACTTGAGTTAATATATCAGGCAATGCACTGGTACGGAGGGATTATCCTTTTACTCTGCATATATAACTTGTCTGAAGTCTAACTAAGCAAAATGTTTGACCAAATCCTTTCTTAAGAAATACAACAGGACAGATGTACGGCTTGAAAATTTATTGCATGATGCAGGTTATGATATTGTTTCGAATCCCGGATCTTAAATTTCAGAAAATCCAAAAGTGAGCATAAATTCTTGAAACTAAGCATGGTCACGTGATATGGCACAAATATTACTTCGTAAGTTTTTTCTTCAATTTGAGACAAGCTGCTTATGACAAGTTGCACAAATGAAGAGCCAAGGTATTTTGGAACAAAGACCTGTCACGTTAAGGCGAACGCTTTCACTATTGAAACCGTGGGCATTTACGTGCCGCCAAGAGTCCCCGCTTCTCATCGGCAGGTGCCGACCGAGCAAACATGTGAGTCGACGGGAGGCGTGCGAGTAGACCGCTGTGCCGGCTGTCAGGGAGGCGTGCGAGCATACCGCTGTGCAGGCTCACCGGGAGGCGAGCCCTTTGACCAGGCTCCGCCGCCCACCGTCGTCCCAACTGCTCCCACTTTTAATGTCGTCGGCGCCGCAGTTTAAAATCAACCCCGCACTACCCGGTATCGCTACAATCCTCTCTCTTCCTCTCCGATTCTCCTGTCGTCTACCTCCAACTAGCTTGACCTAAACGTACGCCATGCCGCATCACGATGGTCTGCCCTTAGTGTTCCAGTTTCCTGAGGAAGACACCCAGCCGGAGTCTCAAGAACATAAGGCGCTTTGCGATGAGCTTGAACTGGCCTTGCGGGAAGACGCCGCGCCTGTCCCCGCTCCCGTTCCGGCTCCCGACGCCCCGATTGCGCCAGCGCCCATCCCCGTGGCATTGATGGGCTGGGAGCCGCACATTGTCGCCGAGCTTGATCCCACGGGGTTCCACGAGGTCCCCGCCGACTTTCACGCGCCCGTGCACCTGCCAGCGCATGCGCCTGCGCGTGCACTGACGCGCACGCCCGTGCCGGTGCCCGTGCACCTGCCAGCGCATGCGCCTGCGCGTGCACTGACGTGCGCGCCCGTGTTGGTGCCCGTGCACATGAATGTCTCCGCCGCACCGTTGACAGCGCCTGTCCCCGCACGGGTGCCAGTGCCCCCCTCAGCGGCATGGATGGCCGCCGTCAACCGCTTCCTTGCACCAACGCCAGTCGCCTCCTCCCGCCAGTTGACTCGCTCCGAAGTCCAGAACATTTTGGCCTTCCTTGAAGCTAGGCCAACATCCAGGAGTACGCCAACAACGGGGCAAGACGCCGCCGTCGCCGTCGGTCAGTGGCCCGACGACACACAGAGCACGGCAGAGGAGCCGCTTCCCACCGTGAGACGCCCCCGCCGCCGCCGCGTAATCTAAATTTGCCATGAAAAACGTTCGGATTGCCATGCTTAAAATCTGAACGTTTATCATTTCCGTTTATTTTATATCGATCGTCGTATAATTTAAAGTCAGAGTCAGACTGAACGAAATGTATGGTTGGATCGATTGAATGTTCTGCTAGAGCCGTATCAAATTAAATATAAAACGTCATCAAGCCACATGTATTCCTTGTCATCCAACGACCTAGACTGCTTCAATGTCGAGCGCTCAACACGTTTAGCGTGCAGTTAATTTCATGCCAAAAATAGTGCTAATCACATGACAACACGCAAATAATATCCTAGTAGTTAATATCCGCATGCACTTAATATACTTCCAAATTAACGTGCATTGCACGTACACACTGACTAGTGCTGCTAGTACGTGAAACTGGTGCCGTGACTTGTGAACGCGTCCAGATATGGTCAACGGCAACATCGTCCGCGAGTTCTTCCTGTTTGCCCGTGCGTCTAAACGCGGAAGGGGAGGAGAGAGAGAGCACACATGGAACCCACCAGTAAGTCAAGGCGAATAGTACTAAAAATAATATTACATGTTATCCATTAATTAGGTTGTGGTAATATAAAAACATTATATGAACAAAGGGGGTACAACAAACATTGCTATTCTACGTATGTTGCCTATTGACGTGCGGCTTGAAGGCCCGGTCGCATGTTCGATCCTCGTCCTTTATTTTTTAATTTGTATATGGGTCCAAATTTGTTTCATGACATGTGGGCCCCTCGGTGTGTAGTTTGTAGCACTTTAATTTGTGGGTCGAAATTTGTTCCATTCCAAGTGGACTATCGGTGTGTAGTTTTGTAGCTTATTTATAATAATTAAAGAGAACAACATAGTTTTTTCAATAATACCATGGTGCGACGTTGAAGGCGAGAAAGGACGTGCGAGAGAGCGATGACCGAGCCAGAGGGAAATCAACTAGGGGAGTTGTGTGGGGTGCAACGGTGTTTGGAGTAGTTGTGGGCCGAATGCTACGAAAATATAATCTAAACCTACCGGAATAAATGCCTACACAAATTAATCCAAGGTTGGAGTGCCCCTCGCAATGTAAATAGCTCCGGCTTTGCGAGGGATGGAGAGGTAGTAGCTTCAACGCGTGGAAGATACGGTGTGAGAAAGCGAGGTCAATCGAGAGACATATAGATAGAGAGACAAAGTGAGTGTGGTCCGACATTCATTGAACAAATATATATGCTCTGGAGACATATTGTCCGATTGAGCTTTTTGGCAAGGGTGAGGTGTCGGAGTAAATGGCCACGGGTAGCCTAGCCGACTACCCCTGGTTCTTCAGAAAATTTATCAGGCCTCTGGGCCTTCAAGCACTCCGAGCATTTGGGCCGCCTTCCCCGGCCGGCTACCACTAAAGCCGACTCCCGGAAGGCGACCCAGCCTCACCGACTCCTCCCCAGGACGACTACGGGGTGGCCGGCTCCAAGAAGCCGACCAGGAAGGACGCCGACTCCTAGGAGCCGGCCGAGATCACAACCACCCCTCCATAACGGCAACGTGACCGGGTGTGGCCACAGTGCGGCCCATGACCCCCGTAGCCCGAGGCGGGCATGGCTACAGGAGGCCGTACGGGAGGGACGTCTCCCGTGCGGCTCGGCACTGTAGCCACGCTAGCCTCGACGTCGTCCACGACCCACTCCTGTACGGCCCAAGGACTGCGGGCCCCTTCAGCCAGAGAGAGGCGTGAAGGCGGCCCGGCTTTTCCTAGTCGGCCAAGAGTATAGCCGGCCTCCAGAAGCCGGCTACTCCCTTCCTCGAAGCAGGAGCCCCATTAAGGAGACAAGACGAGGTGAGGCTACAGTGATAGCCCCCGAGGCGGCCCACTGTAGCCACGCTCACCTCGACAAAGCCCTCATCATCAGAGGCGCGACTACAGTAAGCAGCCGCCGACAAAACCCTGGGCGGTGGGACCGGCCTGTCGACCAAGTAGCCGGCAGCCGGCGGGACCCAGCAGCCGGTGAAGAAACCGGAGAGCGTAGACACTGACGGCTGGGACCAGATCCCAGTCGGATTACCATTGTACCCCCGGGGGGTAGGCCTATATAAACCCCCCGGAGCACCCATGCAAAGGGTTCGCTTCTAGGTTGGCCACTGAGCATAGTTGGCTTCTAGGTTAACATCCACGCATAGCACACACACCATAGATAGAGAGAAGCAAGAGCTAGCCTTGTTCTTCTTCTCCCTTGATCTCGACAGCTCTAGGAGCGTTTGTAGCTACCCCTTATCGATCTAGTGATCATGCGGAGACCCCGCAGAGCAGGACTAGGGGTGTTATCTCCTCGGAGAGCCCCGAACCTGGGTAAGATTCGCCGGCGTGCATGTCTTCGCCTCATCCCGTTTCCGGGCACCGGCGACGTTTTATTGGCTCCCACAATGATAAGCCATCCCTTGGCATATGTCGCACCAACCACCCGACATTTGGCGCCCACCATGGGGCCAGGTGCACCGTCGTCCGGAGACCTGTTCTGGACGGGAACCCTCTTCCTTCCCCGCGAGCGCAGCCAGCCTGCTGTGCCCGATGGCGTTTGCCCCGACGCGCTGCAAGGCGTCGACGACGCCTGCGCAGCGAGCCATCTCGCCGATCTGCTTGGCGAGACTCGCATCTCCGACGAGCCTGCGTCCGACGCAGGCACCGACTACCCCGAGAGCCGCCTCGTCAGCCTCCTCGACCAACTTCACGTCTCCAGCGAGCCCGCTGCGGACATGGAGTCGGTCGGCTCCACCGACCCGATGCTCATCGACTCCGACACCGCGTCGCTCGACGCCTACCCCTCCGACGTGGTGGTCTTCGACGACCCCCTCCCTCGAGCTGACAGCGGCAGCAGCGCTGTCACCGAAGTGCTGGTCATCAGCCACGTCTCCAACTCGGGCGAGAACACCCGCGACGCTCAGCAAGCGGCGATGCACGACCTCTCCGTCCCCATCCCGACCGACGCCGACGCCGAGACCCTGGAGGCACGCCGCCTTGCCCTCATCGCGGAGAGCAAGAAGATAGCCTCGATGAGACGCCTCACCGAGGCCCACCAGCGCGAAGTCGACCGCGCTGCCTTCGGGACGCCGCCGCCTAGCGGCCTGAGCCGAGCCGGCTTCGTCCAGAAGCGCGGCGCAGCCGTTGCCAGCATGCTGGGCGCGGATCGCCTCATCTACGCCACCCCGCTTGAGAACCTGCGAGCTGCTCAGGCGGCCGCAGAGGAGCTCAATGAGCTGGGAGCCGACGAGCTCCCTTACATGATAAGACGGATCCAGCAGCTGATCGACGCGGCTGCAGAACGGCACGAAGCCGGCGCCCGAGCTGATAGCCATCCCCCGCGCCGGGAGCACGCCGCGACGTCCCGCTCGCCGACTGCGAGCGGTGCGCGCCAGAAGAAAGACAAGGAGCCGGCTGCCAGCCGCAGCCGGACTCGCATTACCATCGAGCGCGACGCGGATGGCCGCCCTCGAGCTGTAGAGCACCAGGGAAACCTGCCTCCTCCCCCGCCTCGAAGAGAAAGACGCCTCACTCCACCGCCTATCACCCATCCGACTCTTGGCGACCGACTCGGCCGCCGAGAAGGAGTCGGCTAAAACGACGCCCGCCACAGGATCGACCGCCTTGCTCGATCCTTGGCGCTAGAAGAAGAAGACGATGTCGGCCCGCCATGCTTCAGCCCCCGCATCTGCGACGAGCCCTTCCCCAAAGGGTTCTCGCTCCCCAGAGACACACCCAAGTACAACGGCTCGGTGAAGCCGGAAGATTGGCTCATCAACTACTCCACAGCCGTCAGCATCGCCAACGGCAATCGGCGCGTCGCCGTAAAGTATGTCCCCTTGATGCTGCAAGGCACGGCGCGCACATGGCTCAACAGCCTCAAGCCCTACAGCATCAACAGCTGGCTGGACTTCACCGAAGTTTTTGTCCGCAACTTCACCAGCACCTACAAGCGGCCTCCCAAGCCTCGCCAGCTCTCCCTCTGTGTCCAAGGGCCCAACGAGTCGACCCGCGACTACCTCACGCGATGGGCCGAGCTCCGCAACTCCTGCGAGGGAGTGCACGAGGTCCAGGCCATCGAGTATTTCACCTCCGGGTGCCGAGAGGGCACCCTCCTCAAGCACCGACTCCTCTGCGACGAGCCGGCTACCCTCGATGAGTTGCTGATCACCGCCGACAAGTATGCCACTGCCGACTCCTCCATGAAGACCGAGCTCCGAGTGGACGCCTCGGGGAAAGTAGTTGCTCCGGCTCCCAAGACGCCGGCTGGCGACCCTAACCGGCGCCCCTACCAGAACGACCACAAGCGCAAGGGCCCCATGCCGACTTCCTCCAGTCGGCAGGTGGCCACCATTGAAGACGAGCAGCCCGAAGAGCGGCCCGCTCCCAAGAAGAAGGGTGGCCGGCCGCCTTGGCAGCCGTCTTTCTCCTACGAACAAGCACTCGATGCTCCCTGCAAGTTCCACAGCGGCGCGAAGCCGTCCAACCATACGACACGGAAATGCCACTGGCTCACCCGCATCACCAAGGGCGAAGGGATGGTGCCGCCTCCGCCTCCCGGCCCGCCGCCTCCAGCTCCACAGCAGCCGGCGACCCGGCCGGCAGTCGGCGCCATCCAAGACGAGTTCCCCAAAGCGCACGACGCCTACGTCGTCTTCACAAGTCAAGTCGACGACAAGCGCAGCCGACGCCGGCAACACCAAGAAGTAAACGCAGTCGCCTCTAGCACCGCCGAGTTCATGGACTGGTCGGAAAAGCCCATCAGCTGGAGCCAGGCCGACCACCCAGAGGTGATGCCTTCCCCTGGCTCCTATGCTATGGTCTTGGACGTCACCCTTGCGACGGAGAGGCGAGCTGCCAGATTTTCCCGCGTCCTGAGAGACGGCGGAAGCAGTATCAACATACTGTACCGCGATACCATGGACAAGCTGAACATCAAAGCAAAGCAGCTCATGCCGAGCCGCACCGTCTTCCATGGTATCGTACCCGGCCTATCTTGCTCTCCAATCGGCAAGATCAAAATGGATGTTCTCTTCGGAGACAAAGATCACTTTCGCCGGGAAGCAATATGGTTCGAGGTGGATTTGGAGAGCCCCTATCATGCACTACTTGGCCGACCTGCTTTGGCCAAGTTCATGGCTGTGCCCCACTATGCCTACCTGAAGATGAAGATGCCTAGCTCGAAGGGGATCATCACGGTAGCCGGCGACTACAAGAAGTCCATCGAGTGTGCCATGGCCAGCAGCCGGCTGGCCGAGTCCCTCGTGGTGGCAGAAGAGAAGAAGATGTTGGAACGGGTTGCGGCCATGGCCGGCAAGCAGCCGACCTTGTCCCCCAACCCCAAGGACTGTGATGCGCAGGGCTCCTTCCAGCCTGCCAAAGAGACGAAGAAGATACCTCTGGACCCGGAGCACCCGGAGAGGTTCGCCGTGATTGGGGCGAACTTGGACAGTAAATAGGAAGGCGAGCTCGCCGACTTCCTCCGTGAGAATCGAGACATCTTTGCATGGTCCCCAAAGGACATGCCGGGTGTCCCGAAGGATTTCGCCGAGCACAAATTACATGTCCGAGCTGATGCGAAGCCGGTCAAGCAGCCCCTCCGCCGACTATCAGAAGAGAAGCGAAGAATTGTGGGAGAAGAGATAGCCCGACTCCTTGCAGCCGGCTTCATCATGGAAGTGTTCTTTCCAGAATGGCTTGCCAATCCAGTTCTGGTTCTGAAGAAGAATAACAAGTGGCGCATGTGTATAGACTACACAAGTTTGAACAAGGCCTACCCAAAGGATCCGTTTGCTTTGCCGCGGATCGACCAAGTGATAGACTCCACAGCCGGATGCGAGCTGTTAAGTTTTTTGGATGCATACTCAGGGTATCATCAGATCAAGTTGGACCCGGCTGACCGCCTGAAGACTGCCTTCATCACACCCTTTGGAGCTTTCTGCTACCTGACAATGACATTCGGCTTGAGAAACGCCGGTGCCACTTTTCAGCGTTGCATGCAGAAATGTCTCTTGAAACAACTCGGCAGAAATGCCCACGTCTACGTAAACGACATTGTGGTGAAGATAGAGAAGCGCGGTACCTTGCTGGAAGACCTGAAGGAAACATTTGCCAACTTGCGCCGATTCCGGATCAAGCTCAACCCCGAGAAGTGCGTGTTTGGAGTGCCAGCCGGCCAGCTGCTAGGCTTCCTGGTCTCCGAACGCGGCATTGAGTGCAACCCTGTCAAGATCAAAGCCATCGAGAGGATGGAGATTCCCACCAAGCTGCGAAATGTGCAGAAGTTCACTGGCTGCTTAGCCTCCCTGAACCGTTTTATCAGCCGACTAGGAGAGAAGGCTCTCCCCCTTTACCGACTCATGAAGAAGTCCACTCACTTTGAGTGGAATGATCAAGCCGACCAAGCCTTCCATGAGTTGAAGAAAATGTTGACCACTCCGCCTGTCCTGGCTGCGCCGACTGAGAAGGAGCCCATGCTCCTCTACATCGCCGCGACTAGCCGAGTCGTCAGCACTGTTGTTGTGGTCCAGCGCCCGGAGGAAGGCCGAGCACAGCTGGTCCAGAGGCCGGTCTACTATCTCAGCGAAGTACTGTCCAGCTCAAAGCAAAACTACCCGCACTACCAGAAGATGTGCTATGGGGTGTACTTCGCTGCCAAGAAATTGAAGCCCTACTTCCAAGAGCACCCCATCACGGTCGTGTGCACTGCCCCGCTCGCCGAGATCATAGGCAGCCGGGATGCATCCGGCCGGGTGGCCAAATGGGCCATTGCCTTGGCGCCCTACGCGATCTTCTATCAACCCCGCACCGCCATCAAGTCGCAAGCATTGGCCGACTTCCTCGTCGACTGGGCCGAGACCCAGTACTTACCGCCGGCTCCCGACTCTACCCATTGGCGGATGCACTTTGACGGGTCCAAGATGCGCACCGGCTTGGGAGCCGGCATCGTCCTCACCTCTCCCAAAGGGGACAAGCTCAAGTACACGCTGCAGATCCACTTCGCCGCCTCCAACAACGTGGCCGAGTACGAGGCGCTCGTACATGGGCTCCGGCTAGCCAAAGAACTCGGCATACGCCGGATCCTGTGCTACGGCGACTCAGACTTGGTGGTCCAGCAATCATCTGGCGACTGGGATGCCAAGGACGCAAACATGGCAAGCTACCGTTTCCTCGTCCAGCAGATGAGCGGATACTTCGAAGGGTGCGAGTTCCTTCACATGCCAAGGGCCGACAACGACCAAGCAGATGCCCTAGCACGGATCGGCTCCACCCGACAAGCCATACCGACTGGCGTCTCCCTCCAGCGCCTCCTCAAGCCGTCCATCAAGCCGTCTCCAGAGTCGGATTCCATCTTCGTACCGCCTGCGCCAGAAACAGCCGGATCCGGCTCAAGAAATCCCGCAGGCGGCACGGGGACTTCGACGACTGCCCCAGGGACTGACGTAGTCGCACCCGGCCCAGGGACTTCAGAACCCGGCCCGGGGACTGCAGCAGTCGGCCCGGGGACTGCAACGACACAAGAAGCGGTGGTCGACTCCAATGCAACACCCAACCCACCCACCCGAGTCATGGTGGCCAGATTAATAGCAGAAGAAGTCACAGCTCCCTCATGGGCCCAGCCCATCCTCAAGTTCCTAGTCAGCAGAGAGCTGACGGCTGATGAGATCGCAGCAAGACTAGTGCAACGACGAGCGGCAGCATACACAATAATCAACAGGGAGCTTGTGAAGCGCAGCGTCACTGGAGTCTTCCAGCGTTGTGTCGAGCCAGAAAAAGGAGTGGCAATCCTCAAAGACATCCACCAAGGCGAATGCGGCCATCACGCCGCCTCAAGATCCCTCGTGGCCAAGGCTTTCCGCCATGGGTTCTTCTGGCTGACTGCCTTGGAGGATGCTAAAGAAATAGTCAAGAGCTGCAGAGGATGTCAAGTCTTTAGTTCCAAACAACACCTGTCGGCTTCTGCCCTCAAGACCATTCCCCTCACCTGGCCTTTTGCCGTCTGGGGACTGGACATGGTGGGCCCTTTCAAGACAGCCCGCGGTGGCTTGACACATCTACTCGTTGCTGTGGACAAGTTCACAAAGTGGATTGAAGCCAAGCCAATTAAGAAGCTGAACGGGCCGACTGCCGTGACATTCATCACCGACATCACTACTCGGTACGGCGTGCCGCACAACATCATCATCGACAACGGCACGAACTTCGCCAAAGGCGCACTGGCACGTTCTGCACGACACAGGGCATCCGACTGGACTTAGCGTCCGTTGCCCACCCGCAGTCAAACGGCCAGGTCGAGCGAGCAAATGGACTTATCCTCTCCGGCATCAAGCCCCGACTGGTTGTACCACTGGAGCGATCGGCCGGCTGCTGGCTTGAAGAACTGCCGGCTGTCCTCTGGAGTCTGCGCACTACACCCAACAAGTCAACCGGCTTCACTCCATTCTTCCTTGTGTACGGTGCCGAGGCTGTCATCCCAACAAACATCGAGTTCGACTCGCCTCGGATCACCATGTACACGGAGGAGGAAGCCAAAGAAGCAAGAGAAGACGGCGTCGACCTACTGGAAGAAGGCCGGCTGTTAGCCCTCAGCCGGTCCGCCATCTACCAGCAAGGCCTGCGCCGCTACTACAACCGCAAGGTCAAGCCAAGATCCTTCCAAGAGGGCGACCTTGTGCTCCGGCTGATCCAGCGAACAGCCGGCCAGCACAAGCTCTCGGCCCCTTGGGAAGGCCCCTTCGTCGTCAGCAAGGCACTCGGCAACGACTCCTACTACTTGATCGATGCGCAAAAGCCAAGAGCACGCAAGAGAGACGACTCCGGCAAGGAGTCGGAGCGACCCTGGAACGCAAACCTGCTAAGACGATTTTACAGCTAAAAAGCAGTATGTATCACGCTACCCCTTTTGTATTAAGTTACAAACCAGCAGGCCCCCCGAACAGTACTCGGGGACTGCCTTTTATTTATCTATGAATGACGAGTGTCATATCCATGAATGTATTATTACATTTTGAATTCTCGTCCGGCACCGGGTCCGACTAGTCGGCCCGGGGACTGGCCGCCTTGAGCTATATTCTAAGTTCTTCCCGAAGTCAGCAAAGTAGTGCGCCGGCTCCCAAGTCCTCTCTCGTTGAAAGTCGCAGCTCAAAGAACTGACTGTCCGACTAGCAAGAGAGAAGACAGAAAGGACGCCCACACGAAAAACGGCTAAGGAACAACTAACCTATATGGCAAAAAGACGGCCTCCATATATGCCTGCCGGCTGTCACAGCAGCCGGCTGGCCGGCTTCCTAAAAAACTTAGCTTAAGTTCGACAGAGCTAAAAGTACTTCCCCCTCCCCAATCGTCCAGGCACTCCCCGGCTACAGATTGCAGAGCAACTCTTTGACTAGGGAGGCGGCAACCAAGGGAGGGCGGCAAAGGAAAAAAGCAGAAGGACAAAAAGCGAAAGTACAAGGAAAGACCGATTGCATAACTTATATACATAAAGGCGCCCACAGGCCGGCAACAGACTTAAGTTTGAATACACCCAGTGGGTGGAATTGTGCAGACTTAACCAAACATTGTTCAAAAGTAACAAGACAGGAAAACAAAAGAAAGAAGACTAAGGCGCGACTTGGAGGCCGAGCTGGTCGGTGAAGGCAGCTCGCCGGCTGAAGGAGTGGCCGCCTAGCTGGTCCCGGCTTGACCACCTCCCGCGGCAGGAGACGCACTCGCACGCGACGTAGTGCTGGAGGTGCGGTCAGGCTGGCCGGCTACTCCACCAGCCGGCTCGGCGTCTTCACCCTCCTCCTCCTCCTCTTCGCCCTCGTCGCTGGAGTCGATCTCCTCCGCCGAATCCTCACCGTACGCCAGGTCTAGCCCGAACCAATCTTCTGGCTGGGCGACTCCATTGTCGTCCACCTCGGGGGCGAAGACGTTGGTGTCGGTGTAGTCGGCGATCGCTGAAGCCCGCCGAATGATGGCCGACCGCGCCGGCTCCAGCTCCGTGTCGGCTTGCTGCCGCCAGGTCGCCAGCTGGTCCAGGTTCAGGCCGGGATACCAGGTCTTGACGCACTCCAGCGCCCGCCTGGCGCCGGAGCGAGCCGCCGACGCCTTCCAAGCCTCGAAGCGGCCGACTGCCACCTCCAGCCAGTTGGCGGTCCGACTGGGGGTGCGAGGGACCACTTGGCCGGGCCAGAGGGCGGCCAAGACCTGCGATCCCGCGCGCTGAAGCCGGCGGAGCAGCCTGTGAGCCGGCTGGATGCGAGCCTGGATCGCCAGGAGCTGTTCCTCCAGCGAGCGGCCGGCGGTTGGCGAGATCTCGAAGCCGGCTTGCCTCTTCGCCTGGCGACAGGCTTCGATGGCCTGGTTGGCGGCAGTGGAATAGCCGGAGAAGTACTCTGCGCGAAGAAGAAAAGGAAAGAAAAACACCAAAATCAGAAAAACAAGTCAAAATGGCAGATGGCAAGAAAGGACGAAGGGGTAGACGACCTACCGTCAACCAGATCCTCGATCTGGCCATAGCCGAAGACCAGAGTCTACCTGGCCTCTGCCCAGCCGGCCGCCTCCGTCTCGAACTCGGCCTGGAGGGTGGCTTCGTGATCCTGCGCAGCCTTCAGCGCCGCCTGGTGGCCTTCCTCCTGGTCGGCCAACTTCTTGACCAGGCGGTCGTGCTCCTGCACCAAGGCGGCGAGCTCCGCGTCCTTGGCACGAAGAGCAGTCTGGGACTCCCCCAGCTGTGCCCTCAGACTGGCGTTGGCCGCTGCAGAGATAGAAGAAGAAGAACAATGAGAAATCATCAAGGAAGATCCGAGCCGACTGCTCAGCAGTCGGCCCGAATCTCGGGGACTACACCCAGTGGGTGCGCTGACGCGCCCCCACATGAGATAAAGATCAAGTCACATACCTCGGCTTTCAGTGAGATCGATGGTCTTCTGAGTCAGCTCCCGAGCCTGGGAGTTGAAGGCGGCCGCTCGGAGGTTGTGGTAGTCCTGCAAGACGGACAGAAGACCGACGTGAGAACAAAAGCAGCAAAAACAAAATCTCCAAGAAGTTCCAAGCCGCCTGCTCAGCAGCCGACTCGGAACTCGGGGACTACACCCAGTGGGTGCGCTGACGCGCCCCCACGAGAGAAATCAAGATCAAGAAAGAACAAGATGAGAATACTAACCCGGATGGCTGCCCGCGTGGCGAGGAATTCGTCGGTGAACTGCCTCAGCGCCGCGGCTTGGCTTTGCAGCCGGGTCCGGACGTCTTGTGCAGCGACGTTCACCACGGCTGTCCCTCCGCCCGACGTCCACCCCGAGGTAGCGCTGGCCGCCTCTGCGTCTCGGGCCGACGAGCTGGAGCCCACGGCCGGCTGTGGCTCCGACGCAGCCTTCTGCGGTTCAGACGCGGCCTTCCCTGCACGCCGGCTTGGCGGAACCCGGACTGCCACCTCAGCCCCCGCGGCCGGCTCGCCCTCCGCCGACTGTGCGGGCGCAGGCTCAGGCTGGCGGCCTTGGGTCGCCCTAGTCGGAGGAGTCGTCCCCGACGCCTCCCCCAAGATGACGACGTCGTCGCCGCTTCCTCCCAGCCCTGGCTGGGAACCGCTGGCTCCCCCTGGCGAGGGATCCACGTCCCCGGGCGCCATGGTGCGCAGGGGGGTGACCATCAAAGCCTCCCCTGCCGCCGCTTCGGCCTCGGCCTCTGCCTGGGCCTTGGCTGCGGCCTCGGCGAGCGCCTTCGCCGCCTCCTCCTCCCGAGCTGCCTGGGCGGTGGCTGCCCTCCGTGCCTCCGCCTCCCGCGCTTCCTGCTCCTCCCGCGCCTCCCGCGCGTTCCTTTCCGTCGCCTCCAGGAGGGCGGCGCGGGGATCTACGTGGCGGGTGGTGCTCCCAGAGCCCCCTGGCGACTCGACGACGGAGCCGGCGGCCGCCCGCTCAAGTGATAGCGGAGCTCTGACCATTGAAAAAGAAGACGAAGATTCAAGAACCACCAAAGGAAAGAAAGAAGGACAGTACATAGAAAGAGAGAACTTACGCCGACACAGTCTGCGGCTGCTTCACCACTTTGCGGAAGCGAGCCGCCTTCGCGGCCGCCTCTTCCCGCCTGGTGGCTGCCGCCCCACCCCTGGGCTTCTTCGTCCGGCTGCCGAACATGCCCTGGGTGGCGCGACATTTCTGGCCTCTACCCCGAGCAGGCTGCGCGCCGGAGGAGCCCGCGCCGCGTCCGGACGCCGGTTGGCGGGGCGGGACGGCCTCGGCTTCATCCTCGTTCGGCCAGTCGTCGAAGGTAGCGGTGAACCCGGAGCCGCCTGCCTCGCCGCCGGCTTGGCCGCCGGCCGGCTCGACGGCGTCCTCCATATGGACCGCCCCCAGGTCGGGGTCCTCCTGGTCGTGTTCGGTCCGGTCGGGGACGAAGCGGCGCTCCACGTCTGCCCCGCCGGCCGGCCGAAGCAGAGGACTCTGTCAAAAGAGCAAGCCGACTGAGTTAGAGTCGGCCCAGAGGAACTCGGCGGCAAAGCTGAGAGAGAGAGAGAGAGAAAAAGAGACGAGGGGAGCGTACCGTAGGCGGAGGATTGGCACGGCTGTATGGCTCCTTGCCGAATTGCCAGTCTTCGGAAAGTTGGCAGTTGGCGAGGTAATTCACCATGTCGGCGGCGTCGGGCTGCGGCATCTCCTTGGTGCACATCCGGCTCGGATCGAGCTGGCCGCTCATCTGCAGATCAGATGAGGCCGGCTCTGGAGCGGAAGGACCCGGCGCGTGACGAACGCGGCCAGGAGGTCGGGCCCCGTCAGGCCCTCCGACTGGACCATCACCCGCAGGCGGGCGATGGCGGCGTTTCCTCCCTGCGACAGCGTCACCGCCCGGAAGGACCACTGGGGCAGCCTCCCCGCCGGTGGGCCGGCTACGTAAGCCGGCAGGTTGATGTAGTCGCCCCGTGGAGCGATGTTCCGCACGTAGAAGTACGACTTCTGCCACTTCTTCACCGATTGGATCAGCGTGATGACGGGGAAGGGGTTGTCGGCGCCCGATCTCCGCGACGCGATGAAGGCGCCAGTATTAGCCAGCACACCTTTACTGTGCGTGCCCAGCTTCGACTGGAAGAACTCCCCCCAGAGCTCGAGGGTGGGAAGGACGCCAAGATAGCCCTCGCACAGGGTGACGAAGGCCGACAGTAGCACCACCGCGTTGGGGGTGAGGTGGTGCGGCTGGAGCTGATAGAATTCCAGCCAGGAGCGGAAGAAGGCGCTCACCGGCAGGCCGAAGCCGCGCAGGAAGTGCGAGCGGAAGACCACCCGCTCGCCCTCCCGCGGCGCCGGCCTGATTTCCTTCTCCGGTGCGAGGCGGACCTCCACTTTGTCCGCGCTGGGCAGACGCCGGGTGTCATGGAGGAAGTCGATGTGGTCGTTATGGACGATGGAGCCATCCCAATCCCCGCCAAGCTGCTCTACGTGGGGAGGCATAGCGGAAGCTAGCACAGCGGCGGAGGAGCGTGCGGAGGAAGAGCGCGGCGGCGAGGCGCTGTCGCGAGAATGAGTAAGGCAAGAAGACGGTGGAAGTAGGAGGAGCGTGCGAGGGCCTGCCGCCCTCCACCTCCCCCTACTTATAGCCTCACGCGACCGAAGAGGCCGGACGTGGGGGGGAGACGTGGGATTAACTGCGCCCACTCCCCCCACGTCTCGCGTTTATTACGCATAAGTGCGAGCCAAAACTGCCGCACGGAACGTGCGGGCGGTTTCGGGATACAAAGGATCCGCGCCTGGGCCGGGGCGCGGACGTGGCGGGCCCCCTCCCTGCGGCAACGTCCCGTCACGCGCGTGGGCTGGCAGGCTTTCCGGCCACGTGGCACGCCAACGGCCCGAGGCCGGCCCGCAGCCCGGTGCACGTACCTGCGGGTTCCCGCCCCCCGACTCCAGAAGAATTCGACTAAGGCGGCGCGCCTGACCAAGGCCGGCTCCCAGCTGCCGGCTCGTCACGATAGGAAGCTGATCGAGCTTCTTGAACCCCACTCCACCTCGAAGCCCAATCAGCTTCGGGGACTACTGTCGGAGTAAATGGCCACGGGTAGCCTAGCCGACTACCCTTGGTTCTTCAGAAAATTTATCAGGCCTCTGGGCCTTCAAGCACTCCGAGCATTTGGGCCGCCTTCCCCGGCCGGCTACCACTAAAGCCGACTCCCGGAAGGCGACCCAGCCTCACCGACTCCTCCCCAGGACGACTACGGGGTGGCCGGCTCCAAGAAGCCGACCAGGAAGGACGCCGACTCCTAGGGGCCGGCCGAGATCACAACCACCCCTCCATAACGGCGACGTGACCGGGTGTGGCCACAGTGCGGCCCATGACCCCCGAAGCCCGAGGCGGGCATGGCTACAGGAGGCCGTACGGGAGGGACGTCTCCCGTGCGGCTCGGCACTGTAGCCACGCTAGCCTCGACGTCGTCCACGACCCACTCCTGTACGGCCCAAGGACTGCGGGCCCCTTCAGCCAGAGAGAGGCGTGAAGGCGGCCCGGCTTTTCCTAGTCGGCCAAGAGTATAGACGGCCTCCAGAAGCCGGCTACTCCCTTCCTCGAAGCAGGAGCCCCATTAAGGAGACAAGACGATGTGAGGCTACAGTGATAGCCCCCGAGGCAGCCCACTGTAGCCACGCTCACCTCGACAAAGCCCTCATCATCAGAGGCGCGGCTACAGTAAGCAGCCGCCGACAAAACCCTGGGCGGTGGGACCGGCCTGTCGACCAAGTAGCCGGCAGCCGGCGGGACCCAGCAGCCGGTGAAGAAACCGGAGAGCGTAGACACTGACGGCTGGGACCAGATCCCAGTCGGATTACCATTGTACCCCCGGGGGGTAGGCCTATATAAACCCCCCGGAGCACCCATGCAAAGGGTTCGCTTCTAGGTTGGCCACTGAGCATAGTTGGCTTCTAGGTTAACATCCACGCATAGCACACACACCATAGATAGAGAGAAGCAAGAGCTAGCCTTGTTCTTCTTCTCCCTTGATCTCGACAGCTCTAGGAGCGTTTGTAGCTACCCCTTATCGATCTAGTGATCATGCGGAGACCCCGCAGAGCAGGACTAGGGGTGTTATCTCCTCGGAGAGCCCCGAACCTGGGTAAGATTCGCCGGCGTGCATGTCTTCGCCTCATCCCATTTCCGGGCACCGGCGACGTTTTATTGGCTCCCACAATGATAAGCCATCCCTTGGCATATGTCGCACCAACCACCCGACATGAGGGCTGTAAGATAGAGCTTGAGAGATGATCCAGTCACAGACGTGTAGATATATTTTGTGCGTGGGAGGAAGCAAGGTCAACCGATCACATAGGGTCGCCGTGCGATCGAAAGAGTGAGACGGGTTGGAGAGAGTGACCTAGATAGACGATGTGCATGAGAGAGTATACAATGTGAATAGGTCGAATTGGGCTCAAACATGGTGATATATAGTTTTTGTCCGAGAAAGAGCGAGGTCAATCGAGACATACGAGAGAGAGAGAGAGTTGAGTGAGCGTGGCCCACCATGAGGTCGAAAGAGTGGCGGCGGCTTGGATGGACTGACATAGATAGACAATATGCGTGAGAGAGTATAGAGTGTGTCGATCGAGGCCCGAACAGGGAGATATATCATTTGTGTGTGAAAGAAAATGAGGTTAAACGAGACTCAGATAAAGAGAGCGAGATTGAGCGAGTGTGGCCCGCCGTGCAGAAGAAAGAGTGAGACAGTCTCGAGGGAGTGACCTAGATATACAACGTGCGTGCGCACGAGAGGTTGGGGGGCTAGATAGGCAATGCATGTATTTAGCGCGAGAGGGTGAGAGGGAGAGGGGGAGAGAGAGAGAGCTCGGCATGGGGTGCAATGGCGGGTGTGTGAGGTAAATACATTTGGTAACAGAGTGGAAAAAGGGGTTGTGTAGTTGAGAGACTTAGAGATCGAAACATGGAGAGAGAAAGAATGAACGTGTGTTGGAAACCGATAGCTTCCTAAGGTGGTTAGGAGAGGAGGATTGACCGATACAGGAAGTATGTAGCGTTTGTGCGGGGGGGGGGCTAAAAACAACATTTGAATGTACATAGTACGAGACTTAATATCGATGTTTCAATTCGGTGTACATTGTAAGATTTGAACCGAGGACCAGGCATACGGGTAATTATTTCGAATTCGTGCCATACTAAGTTTCGAAAAGTTTACATTGACTCAGTTTGTTGTGCTATTTTGTAGGTCATATGTTTGAATCCATCCAAAAGTTTTCTCACTACCATGGTGTTCATCATATACATATGAATTTGTATTAAAGAAGTAGCGTGGATACAGTGAAATGTGAAATCCACGTTAGAATTGGAGATCGCTACGTGACACACACTCTAATTCAAATAACTAACTACGTGACACACACTCTAATTCAAATAACTAATTATGTGACACACACTCTAATCCACGTTAGCGTGGGTACCGTTTCAATTTTTTTAAATAACACCTCATTAATTAATTTATAGTACTCCCTCTGTTCACTTTTATAAGACCTTGAAGACATTTCAGACAATGTGCAAAACAGTTCATTTTAAGTTGTCTGAAACGACTTACAAAAGTGAACGGATGGAGTATCTCGTTTCGAATGACTAATTATTGCAAGGAAAACACGGGCATGGTAATACATACAGATTCGTTTGCAAATGAAAGAAGGTTCGTTTGCATTCTCAAATGTAGGCGCACCAGGCAGACCAGGGTCATGTCGGGGTGGACGCTGCTTCGGTGCCTTAA